>NC_056730.1:554107294-554174794 GCF_019279795.1 Protopterus annectens | reverse complement strand
TCTACACTTTGTACACAATCCCTAGGGGGTACAGACCCCAGCTGATGCAATGGGATGTATCTGTTACATAACAAGGCATACCTGACACCATCACAATAACACTGACAAACAGAACATCCTGTATGGCAGGAGGCAGTAGGCCTGCATTTACCCAAGGTGGATTGTATGGTAAAGTACATCCAGATATCTTAAGGAAGCTTATCCCGGATACCCACACATGTTGTAACAGCCTAGGTTGGTCATGGTTCACTCCCCTACTCTCACTAATTACTGGGCCATATACCACTGTTACATACACTGGCCTCTGGAGTGCATTAGGGCACACATGTATTGTGTAGGTAAAGCCCACACATATATGGCCTCAACCACCCCCCCCATATGTGTGGGGAACACAACAGCAGTGGAGTGATGGCAGGAATGACAGCATGACATACACACAGCCCACTACATAACAACCCCTTACAGCATGTCATATGTGCAAAGCCTGGTATGTAGGTGGAGGACAGATGCTGGAACACAGGCACAAATGTGTAAAACTGTTCTCATACAGTAAGCAAGATATGTATATGTGTATATATCTATATGGATATATGTATACTTATATATACATATATGTTCACTATATGTCCTGCACATGGAATGGAGCCCTACCTCAGCCCCAATAGTCCCAACCTCTCAGTGCAAGGGGATGTCACATATGTAGTGCAGGTATATTTATAGACTATTGCTACTGTAATAGGGATTGTCTTCACAGAAATGGTGTGTGTGGGAAGCCACATCTGTTGTTAACATGTGCACCATTGGCTACTTACAGACATCCTAAGGTCATCATAGTACAGTACCACTGCTAGCACAGTAACACCCCTGTGGACTACAGCTGCGATATGGCCAATATATGTGGGCAGTCTGACACACTCAGGTCAGTCCAGGGGTATACACAGAACCCCTTCATACAAAACATGTGGACCAGGCCTGTCAATGTGGATGGTAACAGCCATGTAGATGGGTATAACATGTACATACTGGTATAATTTGCCCCCATAGGATATGCATTCATACACCCCTGTCTGTCCTGCCACATAATAACCGCTGGTACACAGGTGCCATGTCCACATACTATCTACTAGTTACTGACATATATATCTGAACAGCATCCCACTGCTTTGTCTGACATACATGACTATTATGGTGGCCAGGCAGCAGTATATCTGGCAATTATCTGGACATGACATCTCACTGGATAGGTACAGTAGGCTGCTAGGCATGTAACAAAGCACAGTGCAGGCTACAGGCAGACTGACTCAACACTGGGTTACATCTCCTATGTGGGAATACACATGTACCTGTATAGATAGCAGGCTCTACAGGCATGTCGCATCACAGAGTAACAGACACCTGTGTGAAAGTGCATAACCACAACCAATGTGAGCACAGCCACATATGGTAAGCTAGCTTACTTTTACAGTATATGGACTATCTGATGTACACCATCCTCAAATGAGCCACTCACACAACGACCCTACATATACTGGACCACTACACAGTGTGATCTGATGGCTGTCTGCGGTTTGGGACATGTGTGTGTTCGCCCCTACAAACATGTAAGCTGATAGGGTGACATACAGTGGAACAGCATGTAACATCACATAGAACAGGACCAAGAACAATGACATCTACCACAGTCTGTACACAGGCCAAGGTACATATGCACTATACACACACTGTCGACAATTACCAGACTTACACATACCTCAGCACTGTACACACAACCACAGAATTCTCAGGTTATGTCCTCAAATATAACCCCTACTATACATAACATGTGTAACAGTCTGATATCTCACTGGCTTGTTATCAGATATGCTGTCATTGAATATGGTGTACAGAACATATGCATCCCCTACTGCATGACATATGTACAAAGGTTTACAGGGTTGTGGCTGGAGGCACAAACACAGGGCCAATATTGACATGTCGCTGTGATAACCTCATACATTACTTGTCGTAACAGGGTTTGATGCAACATATGTCCTATGAGGGATATGACATCAATAACTCTCCCGGCTGTAACCATCTACTGACTGCAATCCTCACATTACCTTCTGCAGTTGTGAGGTAGGTGCTCTGTGGGTAACACAAGGAACGCATGGCACCGCATACTGCCCAGTCTGCAGATGACTCTACAGATGGAGATTCCTCATAAACATAGCACTGACATGACAAGTATTAAAACATGTAGGACAGCCATATCCACACACACCCTGTTAAACCAATATTACCCCAACTGCAGTATAGCAGCACTTACAGTCTGTATTCAGGACAGGCACACCCCCCTCCTGTGTGTTGGCCTGTTTCCACAGTGTATGTTGTCAGAGGTAAGTCCCCAATCCATCTGTGATGCTGTTTGCCAAACAACAGCTCTAGTTCCTGCTCACAGTGAATGAAAAGGCTCAACACCGACATGATGTTCCTAGATATTGGAGTGTGTTTCCATGCAACTGGCTGTGGGGATGTTACCACAGCTGTTCCACATGCAATCAGCTAGAGGAGGGCTGTAATCCATGCAGAGGCCATCAGCTGATCATGAGCATCACTGACAATGCACATGCCGCTGCCTTAGCAAAGCAGGTTTAAGTCTCTACATCCACCAGAGAGGGAGTGAGAGAGGCAAAGATAAGTCAGGGTGGGTTGGGAGAGTAAAAGGTACACAAGTTTGTGTCACACACCTTCCAGTCAGGGTATCAAACCCATGACTGACTATGTACTGATATCACATCTGTTATCCCTGCATGGTGGATATTGTGATTTATGCTAGGGGCACAATATAAGAAATATTAAAAACACATTCAACATTGAGTCCAGTTATTATATACTCACAACCACCTCCACCCACGACATGAACAACAAACATCAACACACACACACACATATCACATCAGGGATCAGAACCCCTACCTACCTAGTTATTACACTACAGCACTATACCATTATAATACACACCACAGAGATTACAGGAGTACTCCTTCCCCAAAGGTTTATTTCACAGTGAGTGACATCAGCAGGATTGCCAAAGTAGGGCGAATGAATTGTAGTGAGTGTGACTAGCCAAATGTGCATTGCTCTCTATACAGGCATAGGAACAGACACAAAAGCATCCACAACTCTCATGTGTGAGAATAGAACCCCTACCAGAGTTCTACATTATACTGTTATAGTGTGCACCTCAGAGATTGCTGGAGTACTCTTTCCCCAAAGGTGTACTTAACAGTGATTGATATCAGCAGCATTTCCAAACCAGGGCATTTGAATTGTATTGAGTGTGACTAACCTAAATTGCCCTAATTAGTCTGTATGCATTGACCGCTGCTCTGGCCAGAACAAAATCAACCTGCCTTTGCAGATCATGAACCCAGGATCCTGTACACTACAGTCACAGTAACTAACCACTAAGCCATCACAACAGTACATGAGACTGCGGTTTCGCCAAAGTAATCCCACCATAGGCTGATCAAACTGAACATGTGAAAGGAATGTATATACAGTTGTCTGTGACAGACCTCTCCAAGGCCAACTTCATGCTACTCAAGGCAGAAGTGACAATGTTTGTGACACCCATGGAGACAGGAGCTGACAGTTCAACTGATGAATCTTGCACTACAGCACTGTATGAGCACAGCCACTTGTGCATGATTCCTGACATTCCACATAGAACCACAACACTCATCTCCCAAATAAACAAGCCAGTCTGGAGGTCTCCTGCCATTAACAGAGTATACAACAGACAGTAGACACTGTTGAAGAAAAAATGATAATCCAAGGATGCAAGCAACTCCTTTACCAGCCCGAGTAAGACGTTGAGCTCCCTCATGGAATCCTCCAAAGCTGGTCATATAACTAAAATCGCCACAGATTCCACAGACAACCACACAGCATACTATAGTTATGTCTGAATTCTAACTGACAATGCTCAGAATTGCTCTGAGCTGCAACAGAATGGCATTACATAGACTGCTCCCATGGAATGTGCCAGTATCCTGGCAGATTGATTTAGTGCCACATTCACCCCCTCTCACCCCTCAAAAGGGCCCATGTCAATATGAAAAGAGTTCCATTGCCCAGCAATCACGGCCACACAGGCAGAAACCACACTATCCACAGCTAAGAATACAGCATCCATGGGACCAGATGACATCCTGGGCTGTGTACTACATGAACTACAAAATAAAATGGCAACTCACCTAACTGTCATGTGTAATCATAGCCTTGCATCAGGCCTGGTGCCCCCTGAGTGGTGCACAGCTGCAGTTATCCCACTCCACAAGGGGGGATCCACCTGTGATCCCTGGAGCTACCATCACATCAGTCTGACGAGCCTGATCTGCATGGCCATGGAATGCATTATCAGGGATGTTTTGAACGCAGAAATTGGCAACCCTCAAACACTGGACCCCACACATACGGGGCTCATGGTGGGCCAGTCTTGTCTCCTGAAACTGATTGACTGCTTTGACTCAGTCTGCATAGCTGTTGAAGAGGGTAAGACAGTCCACAAAGCCTATGTAGACCTCGTGAAGCCATTTATCACCATCCCCCAGTCTGGAAACATAGATTAACATACTAATCCAACCATACATCCCTATGCCACTCGATGGTTTGCTACATGGCTTACTGACAGAACCCAAACTGTAGGTGTAACTGACTCCAAATCCATCCCCAGACAAGTGACAATTGGTGTATAGGGTCCATGGTCCTGGGACCACTATTGTTTGGCATCTACATTTCCGAAGTACAGGCCAACAGGATGGGACTCTGGCTAACAAAGGTAACAGATGACTGCAAAACTGGAGTCATTATGAGCCTCACTGTACTGCATGATATGTTACCGATACCAGCCTGACATCATACAGGTGGGATGGAGTACTGTTAACATCTTGTGCCCTTGCCATGTAAGGTCCTGGTTATGGGATCTGTAATACTTGATAGTGTATTGCAGGGCAGACATGTTTGGCTGTGGGGGGGAATACCTATTCGTACATGACGTATGTTGGTTGTATTTGTCAACCCCATTAATGGTGCTTGTGGACATATATGTTTCTGCTATGTTCCCACTTTATCTACAGATGTATGTCCTTATATACCTATAAATATCTGCATACATATATGTGTGTGTGTGTGTGTGTGTGTGTGTGTGTGTGTGTGTGTATATATATATATATATATATATATATCTACATACATCAGCATCTTGTATCTGCTTAGATATTAATATATTTTCACACACACATACATCTACATGTTGGAATACATTCTCTGTACTGTTGAATGACATGTTTGTGAATACAGCAAGGGTATGTATATCTGAGATAGCTTACAGGTAAATCACTTTGGCTGTGGTGTGCATGGTCCTGAGTCTGAGCCTAGGAAAGGTTGTTTATTTTGTTGCTAGGCAGAACAAGGGCCAAAGGATACAGAGTAACTAAGGCACTTTAAAGCAGTTGTACGCGGGTTTGTGTTGAGGTAAGCACTGATAAAGTCGGGTTAGAGTTTCTTATACTCAGTTAGCTGCTGAATTGCTTAACCTGTGTAGGCATTGCTTAGCTCTGCGCAAACCTGCTTTAAAGTGTCTTATTCACTGTGTATCCAATGGGCTATATTCTGCCCAGCAACAAACTAAACAGCTCTTGCAAGGCTCAAACCACGGACCTTATACACCATAGACAAAGTGATTTACCACTAAGCCATGACAGGTACAAAGAGCTTTGCTGTTTTCAGAAACATATCATCCAGTCAGTCATGCAACAGTACAAAGAATGTATACCAACATCTAGATGTGTGTGTGTGCAAATATATTAATATCTAAACAGATACAACATCTCTCTCTCTATATATATATATATATATATATATATATGTATATATATATATATATATATATATATGTATATATATATATCTTATATATATATATGTATATATATATATATTAATTTCTAAAACTATATATATATATATATATATATATATATATATATATATATATATATATAAATTTCTAAAACTATATATATATATATATATATATATATATATATATATATATATATATATCATTATATATGCACATATATACATGCATATGCCTAAATCGACACATATATGTGTCTACACCTATATGTCTACATATACACAGCATGTTACATGTGTGTACGCAGATATATATCTACGTAGGTATATACGGACATAGTTATATATATATTAGCAGGTATATAAATCTATATAGGTATATATGGCCATATGTCTGGAGATAGCAATGGCAAATTAACAAATACACATATGTCTACATGCACCGTTAATGGGGCTGAGAGGCCCCACACACTATACCTCTTGTACAAATAGGCATCCACCCCACAGCCAAACACGTGGCTGACCTTGATGTCACATGCATGGGTATGCCTTTGCACCCCAGCCTCTCAGCTAATTTACATCTGTTATCCCTGTATGGTTGACATTATTATATATAGTAGGGTCACCATAAAAGAAATAAGCAAAACCCTCCACATTACCCACACTCACAACAACCTGTACACAGGATACAAACACACACCTGGGAGTTGAACCCCTTCTTAACTAGTTTATTATACTACAGCACTATGCAGTTATAGCACACACCACAGACATTACTGAAGTATGTGTTCCCCAAAGGTGTATTTCACATTGAATGACATCAGCAGTATTACCAAAGAAGGCCATTTCAACTGTACTGCAAGTGACTAGCCTAAAATGCATTGTTTCCTACATAGACAGTGAGACACACAAAACATCCACAACTGACATGTGTGGGTATAGAACCCCTGAATGAGGTCTGTATCACACTACAGCATGGAGCTGTTATAAGATGCACCATAGGGATTACTAGAAAAATTCTTCCCCAAAGGGGTATTTCACAATGAATGACATCAGCAGGATTACCAAAGAAGGCCATTTTAACTGTACTGCGAATATGCCTTGCTTCCTACACAGACAGTGAGACACACACAAAATATCGACAGCTGACGTGTGGGTATAGAACTCTGACCAAGGTCTATGTTACATTACAGCATGGAGTTGTTATAGGATGCACCACAGGGATTACTAGAGAAACCCTTCCCCAAGGGGGTATTTCACAATGAATGACATTAGCAGGATTACCAAAGAAGGCCATTTCAACTGTACTGCAAGTGACTAGCCTAAAATGCATTGCTCCCTACACAGAAAGTGACACACACACAAAACATCCACAACTGACATGTGTGGGTATAAAACTCCTGCCCGAGGTCTATATCACACTACAGCATAGACATGTTATAGGGTGCACCACAGGGATTAGTACAGACTTTTATCCACAAGGTTGTATTTCACAATGAATGACATCAGCAGGCTTGCCAAAGTAGGGCATTTGAAATGTACTGTGAGTGAGCAGCCTATAATGCATTGCTCCATACACAGACATTGGAACACACACAAAACATCCAGAACTGCCACGGGTTGAGATGGAACCCTACCACAGTTCTAAATTATACTACAGCTGTACACAGTTACAGGACATGCTACAGCAATTACTGAGCTACAACCTTCCCAGAGGTGTAATTCTAGGTGGGTGACATCAGCAGCCTTGCCAAAGTTGAGTATATGAATTCTAAGGAGTGTGAGTACCCTAAAAACCATTGTTCTCTACTTAGTCAAAGACAGACAGAAACATATGGACACAAAGATTTACACACACGCACAATTGTCAAGTCAAGGGTTAGAACATCTACCTAACTACATTATCACACAACAGCAGTACGCAGTTATAGGACACGCTATGGAGGTTACTGGGCTATACCTTTCCCATAGGTGTATGTCTAGGTGAGAGATATCAGCAGCCTTGCCAAAAATGAGTAAATGATTTGTATGGAGTGTGAGCAGCCTAAAAAGCATTGCTGTGTACCACGTCTCACACACACATGCACACAGACACAGTTGCTAGGTCTGGGGTTAGAATACCTACCTAACTACTTTATCACACTACAGCAGTACACAGTTACAGGACGCACTACAGAGTTTACTGGGTTATGGCTTTCCCCAAGGTGTATTTCTAGGTTTGTGACATCAGCAGCCTTGCCAAAGTTGAGTATATGATTTGTACAAAGTGTGAGTAGCCTAAAAAGCATTGCTCTCTACTCAGTCAGACACACACACAAACACAATTGCCAAGTTTGGGGTTAAAACACCTACCTAACTACTTTATCACACTACAGTACACAATTGCAGGATGCGTTAGGGAAATTACTGGGTTATAATCTTCCCAGAGGTGTATTTCTAGGTGAGTGACATCAGCAGCCTTGCCAAAGTTGAGTATATGAATTGTACAGAGTGTGAGTAGCCTAAAAAGCATTGCTCTTTACTCAGACACATACACAGTTGCCAGGTCTGGCATTAAAACACCTACTTATCTACTTTATCTGAATACAGCAGTATGCAGTTACAGGATGCACTATGGAGATTACCAGTCTATGGCTTTCTCAGAGGTGTATTTCTATGTGAGTGACTTCAGCAGCCTTGCCAAAGTTGAGTATATGAATTGTACAGAGTGTGAGTAGCCTAAAAAGGCACTGCTCTCTACTCAGTCAGACACACACACAGTTGCCAGGTCTGGGGTTAAAACACCTACCTAACTACTTTATCACTACAGCAGTACACAGCTATGGGACGCACCATGAAGATTACTGAGCTACAACTCTCCCAAAGGTGTATTTCACATTGGATGACCTCAGCAGGCTTGCCATAATACTGCTATGGGGGGTGTTGTGTGCATGGGCCATAACCCATTCATGTAGGGGTTGACATGCCACATGTGGGCACACACGGGTCATATGTCACAGGTATGTGTATACAGCTACTAGATGACTACTTCCTTGTACAGTCATGTTGCACAGCTGGCACGTGCACTACATAGTCTGTCATGCTGACAGATACTGGTGGCTAGTATCTGCAGTGAGTGACATCTGCACCTCATGTGTTTGGGGCCCTTTGGCTGCATGCTGGGTGGGACAGGCCTGGATGTCTCCTTGTCTCAGTTACCCTCTTCCACACATCTATGTTCGTCTACCTTTGGCTTATTCTAGTGTGTTGTCCGTACCTATGTGTCTGTATTCCTATCCACTGTGTGTGAAAGGCAGGAGTGGTGCATACTGACATGTGTCTGCACTAAGTACTGCGACTGCCAGATATGTCTGGTCCACTGGTGTTTGCAGACATGGCCTTCATGTGTTTGTGTGTGAGCATGCCCAGTATGACCTTTCAGTATGGTGTTGACTGACATTGCCTTCATTCCTCTAAGTGTGTGAGCATGCCCAGTATAGCCATCTGTATTGCATGTGTGGATCAAGTCTAGGTAGTATGTACTGCAGTGCTGACCTTTGTGTTGTACACCGACAGGTAGCATGCTGTGCCTGCAGGGTATCCATCGGTCATTTGGCATTGACTGTTGCTACATTTCTGCATAGCGGGAGGGGACACCTGACTGTTTCTACATTTCTACACAGGAGTGGGGAGCACACCTGACTGTTACTATAAGTGTACATAGGATGGGGGGCACACCTGACACTTGTACACATTTGCTAGGACTGTACTGGTATGTCAAGTACTCCATTTCAGTCTGTAGTCTTACATATCGTGTTGGCTAGAGGCATACCAGTGTACTACATATCTTAGCTTTAATTACCTACATATTAGTTTCTAACTTCCTAAACTTCACAACTTACATCCAACTGCCTGGCCTGCTGTAGTCTGTCTGTGTAGGCCTGGGGGAGGGGTTACCCATAGAGCTCATTCAGAGGCCATAGTACAGCATTTGTTTGTGTTTGTCTACACCTGTCCTGCTGGCTGAAACTGTTGTTGGGTATGTGCACCTTCCTGACTGGCATGTGTGGGTCTTATGGACACACATGTCGCTCATCCCATTTCCTGCAGTGGGTTTTGTCACCCTGTATAGTAATGGCTACTATAGTGACTCCAGTATGTGTTACAGATGTCATGGTGCCACTATGGGTGTCTACTGTCTGCTGCCATAACATTCGGCCACCCAGTTCCCTTGCATGCTCACATCCAAACCATAGCTACAGGTAACAGCACATTCTACTCCATTTGGCAATTGATAGGTTGATTGACTTACCTTGAGGGTGTGTCAGACTTGAGAATGGTGCTGGAGGGCTGCCTATGTCGGATGCACATAGTACACTCCCTATACATGGCTGAGCACAGGTAGTGTCATGTTTGGCATCCCTTTCACTGTCTGTGCAAGTCAGAGACAGGTGTCATTCCCTGGGCCCCATACTGTGTCAGTGCATATGATATGCCTTGCCTCTTTGCCAAGGCCAGGGCATACTGGGCATGCCTCTGTCTGCCTACTGTGGCAGGCTCAGGTTGTTCCTCCTCTGAGTCACTCTGTGCATGTACAGGCCTTGGTATTGGTGGGGGGGCTGTGTGGCCCTGCCCCATGCTGTTCCTGCTGCAGCTGTTTCTGAAGGATTGTATTGTGTAGCATAGCACATACCATAACAATTTGGAGGAACAGATTCATATCCCAGAGGCTGCCCTCAATCTGGAACAAAATCCCAATCCATGTCAGACAGAGCCCCTCAATGACCCTCTTCAAGAAGAATATTGACATTTGGATGGGAGATCGTAAATTTACCCCTGGGATCTCTTCTGTGTCACTGCTAGACAGAGGCATGGTAAACTAACCTTAAATGGACTGTCTTCTGTGACCTACTATACAGAGGCACAGTCAACTAATCTAAGAAGGGTGGCAAAAGCCAAACACACTCTGGCTAGGCTTGTAAATGTCCTAGGGCAGATAGCCTAGTATCAACCTATGAACCTATGAACTTATGAACCTATATGTAGCTGGTGAATACTGCAAGGCTCCAATGGATGTGTCCAGACACCGGAACTGTGACCTGAGCATCCCAAACACATGCTCTATTATATGTCTGGCCTGTGCGTGTGCCTCATTATGGCGTTGTTGTTCAGGTGTGTGAGCATTTCTGATGGGTGTAATCAGGTACGGCTCAGTGGGTACCCAGCATCCCCCACAAGGTGACCGTAGGAGATGTCCACATTCAAGGAGAACTAGCTTAGCTGGCAGGTGAAATGTATCAGCATCAGCCAATTACACAGGCAGCCAACCAGCCCAGCCCAGAACACTATTATAAACCAAGCAAACACCTTCCACCTCGGGTTTTTCCCACAATCTACACCACTGGTGTATACAAGCGGGGACATTTTAACAAACAAACCAACAAAATGAGAAGGGCTGCAGCAGGCAACATAGAATAACATGTGCAAGAGGCTGAGAGTGGTGAGGATGTGAATGCTGCTGAACAACCCACAGTGAGGAGACAGAGAAGAGGATACAGACCCAGGGTAACCTACCAGGGGCTACATGAGCTGGAGATAGTGGATCGCTATAGGGTGGACAGAGACCTCCTACAGCAAATTGTTGACCTGTGCTGGCCACACCTGACACACCAAACCGACCGAGGGAAACCCATCCCAGTGGACACCAAGGTATGTATAGGCCTAGGTATACTAGCCACATGTACCTCCCAAAGCACAACTGGGGATATTATGGAGATCTCACAGGCATCAGTATCCAGAGTATTCCACCAGTTCCTGGATGCCATGTCAGCACCTGCCAGTGAGCATGTATATTTCCTCAACACCTGTGAGGTGTTGACCAGCAATATATGTCTCTTCCACCAAATATCAGAATACCCTGGGCTAGTGGGTGCTATAGACTGCACACACATACACATCAAAGCACCACACGGTAAGCATGGTAGGGCCTACATCAACCGCAGGGACATCCCCTCCATCAACTGCCAGGTTGTTTGTGATGCTCAGGGCATTATACTGAATGTGTGTGCTGGCTGCCCTGGAAGCTTTGACGATTCACACATATGGCATTTGACATAACTGTACCACAGATTTGCCAATGTGGACATCCCCTGTAGTCACCTAGTGGGGGATGCTGGGTACCCACTGGAGCTGTGGCTGACTACACCCATCAGAAATGCACACACACCTGAACAACAATGCCATAATGAGGAACACACACAGGCCAGACATATAATAGAGTGTGTGTTTGGGATGCTCAGGTCACGGTTCTGGTGTCTGGACACATCCGATGGAGCCTTGCAGTATTCACCAGCTAGATGTATCCAAATTGTTATTGTATGTGCTATGCTACACAATATGATCCTGCAGAAACAGCTGCAGCAGGAACAGCATGGGGCAGGGCCACACAGCCCTCACCAATGCCAAGTCCTCCACAGGCACAGAGTGACCCAGAGGAGGAACAGCCTGTGCCTGCCCCAGTAGGCAGAAGGAGGCATGCCCAGTATGCCCTGGCCTTGGCAAAGAGGCAACGCATAGCATATGCACTGACACAGTAGGGACCCAGGGAATGATACCTCTCTCTGACTCGCACATACAGTAAAAGGGATGCCAAATATGACACTACCTGTGCTCAGTCATGTATAGGGAGTGTACTATGTGCATCCAACATAGGCAGCCCTCCTCTTGCAAGGGAATTGGGTAGCTGAATGTTATGGCAGCAGACAGTAGACACCCATAGTGGCACCATGGCATCTGCAACACATACTGGAGACACCACAGTAGCCAGTACTACACAAGGTGACAAAACCCACTGCAGGAAATGTGCTGTGCGACATGTGTGTCCATATGACCCACACATGCCAGTCTGGACAGTTCACATACCCAACAACAGTCTCAGCCAGCAGGACAGGTGTAGTCAAACCCAAACAGAGCCTGTGGCATGGCCCCAGAATGATGGCTATAGTTAACCCCCCCCCCCCTGCAGGCCTAGACAGACAGACCACAGCACGGCAGGCAGTGGGATGTTAGTTCCGAAGAGTAGGAAGGCAGACAATAATATGTACGGCAACCAAAGCCACAATCTGTAGTACACTGGCATGCCTCTAGGCAGGATGATAGTTAGCAATACAGAATGAAATGGAGTACCCGACATACCAGTACGGTCATAGCGAATGTGTACATGTTTCACTTGTGCCCCCCCATCCTACATAGTAATGTAATAACAGTCAGGTGTGCCCCCCACTCCTGTGTAGAAATGTAGAAATAATCAGGTGTGCCCCCCATCCTACATAGTAATGTAATAACTGTCAGATGTGCCCCCCAACCCTATGTAGAAATGTAGAAATAGGCAGGTGTGCCCCCCATCCTACATAATCATGTAATAACTGTCATGTGTGACCCCCAACCCTATGTAGAAATGTAGAAATAGGCAGGTGTATCCCCCCATTCAACATAGTAATGTAATAACAGTCAGGTGTGCCCCCCATTCCTGTGTAGAAATGTAGAAATAGTCGGGTGTGCCTCCATCCTACATAGTAATGTAATAACTGTCAGGTGTGCCCCCCACTCCTGTGTAGAAATGTAGAAACAGGTGTGCCCCCCCCGCTATGTGGAAATGTAGTAACAGTCAAAGCTAAATGATCGATGGATACCTAGCAGAGACAGCATGCTACCTGTCTGTGTACAACACAAAGGTCAGCACTGCAACACACACTAGCTAGACACGATCCACAGATTCAGTACAGATGGCCATACTGGGCATGCTCACACACTTGAGAAATGAAGGCAATGTCAGTCTGCAACATACTGCAAGGTCATACTGGGCATGCTCACACACTGAAACATATGAAGGCCATGACTGCAAACACCACTGTACCAAACATATCTGGCAGTAGCTGTTGTTAGAGCAGACACTCATCAGTATGCACCAGTCATGCCTTGCACACACAGTAGATAGGAATATAGACATATATGTCAGAACAACACACTATAATAAGCCAAATGTAGACGTACATAGATGTGTGGAAGAGGGTCAGTGTGACAAGGAGCCATCCAGACCTGTCCCACACAGCACACAGCCAAAGGGCCCCAAACACATGAGGTGCAGATGTCACTCACTGCAGATACTAGCCAAAAGAATCTGTCAGCATTAGAGACTATGTGGTGCACGTGCCAGCTGTGCAACATGACTGTACAAGGAAGTAGTCATCTAGCACCTGTATACATGTACCTGTGACATATGACCCCGCTTGTGCCCGCATGTGGCGTGTCAACCTGTACATGAATGGGTTATGGCCCATGCACACTCTGCCCTCCCCATAGCCCTACTATGACAAGCCTGCTGAGGTAATCCAATGTGAAATACACCTCTGGGAGAGTTGTAGCCCAGTAATCTCCATGGCACATCCCATAACTGTGTACTGCTGTAGTATGATAAACTCATTAAGTAGGAGTTCTAACCCCAGAGCTGGAAACTGTTTGTTTGCGTGTCTGTCTGTCTCTGACTGTGTAGAGAGCAATGCTTTGTAGGGTACTCACAAGTCATATACTCAACTTTGGCAAGGCTGCTGATGTCACCCACCTAGAAATAACCCTCTGGGAAGGTTGTTGCCTAGTAATCCCCATAACACGTCTTGTAACTGTGTGCTGCAATAGTGTGCTAAAGTAATTAGGTAGGTGTTCTAACCCCAGACCTGGCAACTGTGTGTGTGCATGTCTGACTGTGTAGAGAGTGATGATTTTTAGGGTACTCACAATTCATATACTCAATTTTGGCAAGGCTGCTGATGTCACCCACCTAGAACTACACCTTTGGGAAGGCTGCTGCCTAATAATCTCCATAGCGCATCCTGTAACTGTGCACTGCTGTAGTGCGCTACAGTAGTTAGGTAGGTGTTTAGCCTCAGACTTGGCAACTGTGTGTGCGTGTCTGTCTGTCTCTGAATGTGTAGAGAGCAATGCTTTTTAGGATAATCACACTCCTTAGAATTCATATACTCAACCTAGGCAAGGCTGCTGATGTCACCCACCTAGAAATACACCTCTGGGAATGTTATTGCCAAGTAATCTCTGTAGCATATCCTGTAACTGCGTACTGCTGTAGTGTGATAAAGTAGTTAGGTAGGTGTTCTAACCCCAGACTTGGCAACTGTTTGTGTGCATGTCTGTTGGTCTCTGACTATGTAGAGAGCAATACTTTTTAGGGTACTCACAAGTCATATACTCTGTGACGGCTGTACCCTGGCCCAGCAATCAAGGAGCCACAATCCTTGCCACTAAAACCAGGGAGGTTATCTCATAGAAGAGAGGAAAGGATAACTAATACGCACAGTAAAGTACAATTTCCCTTAAGTGCACACAGAGATCACAGTCAGTCTGGGGCTGGTTGTTCCTTCGCTCACCAGGTCCCCCAATAAGACTCCCCACTGGCACAGCTATAGGGTCCAGGTCTCAGCCTAACTAGGCAAGCTAAAACCTTCAGTACCCTCTCTGTCCAACCAGTGCTTCGTGTCTCTGCCAAGGTAGCTTATACATACACACACACACACACACACACACACACACACACACACACACACACACACACACACACACACACACACACATACACTTTGAGAAGAGGTTATACAACCACACAGACTTTCCTGGGAAAAAGCTGGCACAGGTTCTCCAGCTGTGTCTCTATTACCCAGACCATATGGTAGTAATTCCTGCTACCACCCAGTTAATTATCAGCTGCTAAAAGGCCCTTAAAAGGGTGTCCAATTATTACTGTGTAATATTATAATCCAATGGTAAGGCTTATTGGAAGGGGCTTATTACAATAAACTCTATAAATATATAATGTACTCTAAAGTATACTTTATCTCTACATAAACCAGCCACAGGTAGAAGGTTTTAAAAATATTTAATAATAAATAATTAAAACACAAGACAAAACTACTACACCACAGAGATATCTAAGAGTTCAGATATCACACAGAAACTTAAAATAATACAGCAGTACAGGTTTGATTTCAAAGAAAAATACCTAATTAATCTTTACTAGCTTTAACTATTTCTACAAGAAATCACAGTGCTAAAACTTACATGTGAGCTTAAACAGAGTGCTGAATTAGATATCCAAGATCAAAATGCTCCCAGTCTCTTGTGAGAAATAGTATTTAAACATTACTAACAAACATGTCTCTAAGACCCTCCCAAATTACATCATTTTTGACACTTAGTCTGGAGTTCTCAAGTCACAAACTGCATTATTTAGCAATCTAACACCTGCTCAGAAACTTACAATATAAGTCATTTCACATGTATACTCTAATAGAAACCAGAGCAATAAAGCACATTCCACATCTAAATGCTGGTCATAAACTTTAGCCTTAAAACAATGGGCATTAAACCTTTATCCAGACTCACTGGAGCCGAATTCTAACATGAAACAGTCACAGCATGCTTCACTGGGCCAGTAGAATGCAATGTTGTCACATAATTTGCAGTTCCACATTTCACAGTATTCTTTTACGCTCAAGAAAACATGCCTGTATTTTACGTTTATTTACAAATGCCAGAATTATATATCAAATTGTATTTGACTAGGCTGGCAGCCTTCTCCCATCTCTCCCCAATCATCACATCTCTCCCCCCACCAGGGAACTCAAGCAAGTTTTTCAAGTGCCTCTTGAGAAACATGGCTTGAGAGTATCAGGTCTATCTGGGTGTACCTCATCCCATTCCCTGTCTTGAGAGCCCATCTGCATTGGCATTGCTAGTCCCACTGCGGTGCTGCACAGACATATATGCTTGCAACCCCAGACTCCATCTTAGCAACTTGGCATTTTGCTGGCTAGTTCTATTTAACCATGTTAGAGGGTTGTGATCTGTCATCACAGTGAATATTCTTCCATGCAGATAAGGCTGAAGTTTTTGTAGTGCCCACACTATGGCTAGACATCCCTTTTCAACCGCTGCATAGCATTCCTCCCTGGGTTGGAGCCTACAATTGAGATAAACCACTGGGTGCTCTTCTCCCTCTGAAGAAATCTTGTTAAGTACAGCTACCACCCCATAGTTTGAAACATCCACCTGCACAACAAAGTCTTTGCTGTCGTCTGGACTGACTAACACAGGGGGTCCTCCCAAAGCTTCCTTAAGCTTCTGAAATGCCTGCTCACATGCTGGGGTCCACACTACCTTATCTGGCCTGTTCGTCCTTGTCAGGTCTGTGAGGGGAGCAGCTATGGTACTATAATTAGGAACAAACTTTCTGTAGTACCCTGCTGTCCCCAAGAATGCCCTCACCTGCATTTTGGTAACAGGTGCAGGCCATGCTTGAAAAGCTTCCACTTTGGCAGGTTCTGGCCTTATCTTACCACTCCCCACTCTATGTCCCAGGTAGGAGACCTCTGCCATACCCACCTGACATTTGCTCGGCTTAATGGTCAACCCTGCCCTCTGTAGTCTGCCCAGCGCCACCCTGACATGCTGAAGGTGCTCTTGCCAGGATTGGCTGTAGATAGCAATATCATCCATGTAAGCAAGGGCAAACCATCCTGCTCCTGCTATATGATCTACCAGCCTCTAAAAAGTCATTGGGGCATTTTTCATCCCAAAGGGCATATTTGTGAACTCATACAAGCTAAAAGGAGTCACAAAGGCTGCCTTCTCTCTAGCACTGGAAGTCAAGGGCACCTGCCAGTAACCCTTGGTAAGTTCAATGGTTGTAAGATACTTAGCCCCACCCAACTGCTTTAGGGCCTCATCTGTCCTAGGCATGAGGTAAGCATCTACCTCTGTGTGACTATTTAATTTCCTGTAATCTACACAGAACCTGGTGCTGCCATCCTTCTTTGGCACCAGCACCACTAGTGAGGCCCAGGGACTGTTGAACTCTTGAATCACACCTAGTTCCAACATCTCCTGTACCTCCTCCCTCAGAGTTTGTTTGACTCTCTCAGGCACCCTATAAGGGGCCTGCCTGATAGGCCTTTGGGGCCCTGTATCCATCTGGAGCTGCACCAGGTGGGTGATCCCTGGTTTCCCGGTGAACATGCCCCCAAACTCCTGCAACACTGCTCAAATTTCTCAAACCTGGGTAGGAGATAGCTGCTGGGACATTGCTACCCCTTCCACTGAGGTGTCAGCCCAAGCCTCACTGAGGAGATCAGTCACAAGATCTCTCTCAGATTCCTGCAATCCACTACAAATGCTCAGTACAAAGGCCTCCCTATCATGGTAAGGTTTCATCATGTTAACATGGTACAATTTGTGCCCCTGCCATCTGCCTAGCACTTCCACCATGTAGTTAACATCACTTACCTTTCTTACCACCTTGTTGGGTCCCTCCAAAGCTGATTGCAGCTTGTTGTGTCTGACAGGAATGAGAACCATTACCTGCTGCCCCACAGCATATTCCCTAGCTCGAGCATTCCTGTCATACCAACCTTTTTCTGTTGTTGAGCTTCTGCCAGGTTCTCCTGGGCCAAACCCATGAGTTCCCTGAGCCTTGTCCTGAGGTTCAGGACATATGGCACAACAGACTCCTTGTGAGACTCACACTCACCTTCCCACTCATCTCAAATTAAATCTAGAGGTCTCCTCACCCTATGCCCATACAGCAACTCAAAGGGTAAAAAACCTGTGGATTCCTGGGGAACCTCTCTGTAAGCAAACAGATGGGGCAAATATTTGTCTCACTCCCTCTTAAACTGATCTGCAAATGCCTGTAGCATGGACTTGATTGTAGAGTTTAACCTCTCAAGAAGACCATTAGTCGGGGGATGGGATGGTAGCGGGTGGTCTTCATGTGCTTCACCCCACAGGACTTCCACAGACAAGCCAGCAGGTCTGACATAAAATTGGCACCTCTGTTAGACAGTATGTCCTTTGGGAAATCTACCCTGCTGAAAATCTCTAGCAAAGCATTTGTCACCTTCTCTGCATCAATAGAGGACAAAGCCAGTGCCTCAGGGTATCATGTAGCATAATCTACAATCACTAGGATATACTTTTTCTCTGTGGAACTTGGGGTACTCAGAGGACCCACAATATCCATAGCTATCCTCTGAAATGGCTTCTCAATCACAGGCAAAGGCATCAAAGGAGCTCTCACCTTGTCTCCTGCCTTGCCTACCTTTTGGCACTGCTCACAGGTCATGCAGTACCCTGTTACATCTCTGGAAATTCCAGACCAATAGGAGTTTTACATAATACACCTCTTTGTACGTTTTATGCCCATATGACCTGCAAAGGGAATATCATGGACTATGGCTATAAGCGCCAGATGGTAAGCTCTAGGCACTACCAACTGCTGTACTCTCTCACCTTCTAGCCCTCTATCTGGGTTCCACTCTCTGTACAGTAACCCTTTGTTCCAGTATACAGATTCCCCCTTCCCTTGAGAATCAGGTGTCTCCCTAGCTACATGCCTCAGGCCTTGCAATGTAGGGTCTGAGAGCTGAGCCTGTCTCAAGTCTCTCCTTGTAACCCTTCCCAGCTCCCCTTCCACAGGAAGTCTGGCATCCTCTGACAGCAGTACCTCACTGTCAGCCTGGGTACTACTACTCACCTCTTCCTTTGCAGTTACCCTGTCCAAGGGAACATCAGTACCCACAAACAGCTGTGGCTCACATTCAGTCTCACTGCTACAGCATAGCTCACTCCCTGAAGTAACCACCTCAGCAGTCCTGGCTGCAAGTATGCAGTCTGTCTGGGTCTCCCCCAGGCTACCAGACCCACTTGCTTGTCTCCTAGCCTCACTGCATGTAACTGCATAAGCGCAGGGTACTGCACTATCCAAATCCTTCACTCTTAGGACATCTGCAGGATGGTACTTCCATACCCCTGTTGTCTCAAGACAACCTACTGTTGGCATTTTGTCTTTCCCAGTTACTGGCTCCCTCACCTTTGGTTCCCCACCTTGCCTCCATGGACATCTGTATGCTACATGGCCCCACTGGTTGCATTCAAAACATTTAACCCTAGCTCCTGGATGTGTACCTAGACTAGTTCCCCTGCTACTGGCAGATTCTGCTGGGGCAGTCTGTGCTGCCCACCATGGGTTCCTTTAGTCCCATGAGCAGTACTGGGGGTCCCTTTCCTGTGTAGGGCTGCCCTGCTGGCCAGGTATAGGTCTCCCTCCTTCCCCAACTCATCTGAAGTAGCACATTGTCTATCGGCTAACCAGATCCTCATGTCCTCAGGCAAAGTGCTAAGGGCTTGTTCCTTTACCAAAAGGTCTGTTAGCCCTTCAGAAGTGGTGACCTGACATACAGTCACCAAGCTATGAAAATAAGTGCTCAGTTCAGCAACATATTCATATACATTTTCATTTGCCTTGCGTCTATGCTCACAAAACATTTTCCTATGCATTTCAGGTGTTAGCTTAAAACATTCCAACAAGTGTCTTTTTACAGCAGTATAATCAAAACAGTCAGTGTTGTGCATTTTTGCTAAAGAAGCTGCAGCTTTACCATGGTGTAAGGGGGTTAGGAACCGTGCACAGAGCCCTTGTCAACTTCATACTGTTTACATACCCACTCAAACATAAGAATGAAGCTATCAAAATTATCCCGCTCTTTAAAGTGTGGAATAAATTTACTGACCTTTTGTGCTTTTGGGGTCCAGTTACTCCCTTCCCCATTACCTCCATGACTCTGGCGAAGAGTCAGCATCTCTCTCTCATGCCTCCTCTGGTGTTCATTTTCCTCAGCTTGTAGACTCCTCATTTTCTTGGCTGCTTCTAGTTACATACGCCTGGCCTCCAACTCAAGTCTCTAGCTCCAGCTGGATTTTTAAGTCCACTGCAAAAAGGTTGAGCTGTCCATTTTTTGAGGACATTGTATCTCCACTCTCAGTCTGATTGTCCTCCAGGCTGCTGATTTCTGCTGCAGCTGTAACCAAGGCTGCAATCAGGTCTGCTTTAGTCAGTTTTCCATGCACCAGTCCCCTAGCCTGGCACATTTCCACCAGCTGGCTCCTTGTCAGCTTTCTAAACTCCTCTGCTGACATGCTGCCTGCTTACCCCAACACTAAGCTAACAAAATAAATAAAACAATTGTGATCTGAACTCTGAATATACACTGCATGGCTGTTTTAGAGTACAAAACACTTTTAGAAATCACTGCACATAAGCTACAGGAATTTGCTCTACCTACACCACTGCAAGCCAATTAGTATGTGAAGTTGATCCCACCACTGCCAGAACTTGTGACAGCCATGCCCTGTCCCAGCAATCAAGGAGCCTCAATCCTCACCACTACCAACAGGGACATTGTCTCATAAAAGAGAGGAAAGGATAACTAATACACACAGTAAAGTACAATTTCCCTTAAGTGCATACAGAGATCACAGTCAGTCTGGGGCTGGTTGCTCTTTTGCTCACCAGGTCCCCAATAAGACTCCCCACTGGCACAGCTATAGGGTCCAGGTCTCAGCCTAACTAGGCAAGCTAAAACCTCCAGTACCCTCTCTGTCCAACCAGTGCTTTGTGTCTCTGCCAAGGTAGCTGATACATACACACACACACATTTTGAGAAGAGGTTATACAACCACACAGACTTTCCTGGGAAAAGGCTGGCACAGGTTCTCCAGCTGTGCCCCTATTACCCAAACCATATGGTAGTAATTCCTGCCACCACCCAGTTAATTATCAGCTACTAAAAGGCCCTTAAAAGGGTGTCCAATTATTACTGTGCAATATTATAATCCAATGGTAGTATGACTAATCAGTCTTAAGGCTTATTGGAAGGGCTTATTACAATAAACTCTATAAATATATAATGTACTCTAAAGCATACTTTATCTCTACATAAACCAACCACAGGTAGAAGGTTTTAAAAATATTTTATTATAAATAATTAAAACACAAGACAAAACTACTACACCACAGAGATATCTAAGAGTTCAGAGATCACACAGAAACTTAAAATAATACAGTAGTACAGGTCTGATTTAAAAGAAAAATGCCTAATTAATATTTACTAGCTTTAACTATTCCTACAAGAAATCACAGTGCTAAAACTTACATGTGAGCTTAAACAGAGTGCTGAATTAGATATCCAAGATCAAAATGCTCCCAGTCTCTTGTGAGAAATAGTATTTAAACATTACTAACAAACATGCCTCTAAGGCCCTCCCAAATTACATCATTTTTGACACTTAGTCTGGAGTTCTCAGGCCACAAACTGCATTATTTAGCAATCTAACACCTGTTCAGAAACTTACAATATAAGTAATTTCACATGTATACTCTAACAGAAACCAGAGCAATAAAGCACATTCCACATCATAATTCTGGTCATAAACCTTAGCCCTAAAACAATGGGCATGAAACCTTTATCCAAACTCACTGGAGCCAAATTCTAACATGAAAGGGTCACAACATGCTTCACTGGGCCAGTAGAGTGCAATGTTGTCACATATTTTGCAGTTCCACATTTCACAGTATTCTTTTCGCTCAATAAAACATGCCTGTATTTTACATTTGTTTACAAATGCCAGAATTATATATCAAATTCTATTTGACTAGGCTGGCAGCCTTCACCCATCTCTCCCCAAACATCACATACTCAACTTTGGCAAGGCTGCTGATGTCACCCATCTAGAAATACACCTCTGGGAAGGTTGTTGTCTAGTAATTCCCATAGTGTGTCCTGTAACTGTGTACTGCTGTAGTGTGATAAAGTAGTTAGGTAGGTGTTCTAACCCCAGACTTGGTAACTGTGTGTGTGCATTTGTGTGCCTGTCTGTCTCTGATTGTGTAGAGAGCAATGCTTTTTAGGGCACTCACACACCTTACAATACATATACTAAACAGTGGCAAGGCTGCTGATGACACCCACCTAGAACTACACCTTTGGGAAGGTTGTAGTCCAGTAATCTCTGTAGTGCATCCGGTAACTGCGTACTGCTGGAGTGTGAATTAGAACTGTGGTAGAGTTCCATCCCCACCCATGGCAGTTCTGAATGTTTTGTGTGTGTTTCAATGTCTGTGTATGGAGCAATGCATCATTGACTAGTCACTTGCGATACATTTCAAATTATCTACTTTGGTAATCCTGCTGATGTCATTCATTGTGAAATGCACCTTTGGGGAAGGAGTACCCCAGTAATCCCTGTGGTGTGTCCTATAACAGCTCTATGCTGTAGTGTGATATAGACCTCTGTCAGGGGTTCTATATCTACACATGTTGGTTGTGGATGTTTTGTGTGTGTCTCACTGTCTGTGTAGGAAGCAATGCATTTTAGGCTAGTCACTTGCAGTACGTTCAAATGGCCTACTTTGGCAATCCTGCTGATGTCATTCAGTGTGAAATACACCTTTGGGGAAGGAGTATGCCAGTAATGTCCATGGTGCGTACTATAACTGTGTAGTGTTGTAGTGTAATACACTAGTTTGGTAGGGGTTCTACTCCCAGACATGACAGGTGTGTGTGTGTGTGTGTGTGTGTGTGTGTGTGTGTGTGTGTGTGTGTGTGTGTGTGTGTATGTTTGTAACCCATATCCTGGTTGGAGGTGGATGTGTGTGTGTGACACCTGGCCCCAATGTGTAGTGGGTATTGCAAAATTGTTATATGGTGGCCCTAGTACATATCACAATGTCCACTGTACAGGGATAACAGCTGTGAAATAGCTGAGAGGCTAGGGTGCATATCCTTTCCCATACATTAAGGCCAGGCAATCACAGTTAGCAACCCCAGTATTACCCAGAGCACACTCTCACCCATGTTACATACACACGCACACATACCTAGGCAATTGCCAATATGTGGGAAGTACACTGCATATTGGCCACTGATAGTAACTATGGAGTGATATCAGTGGCCTACAGAGGGCATGCCACCCTCCATATCTGTCCAATATGCACGTACATGCAGACAATGCACCTCCCCAATGGACACCTGCACCACCTGTGGTGCCTTCACATGTGACCCACAACAGACATACCATGCCTGACAACATGCCCTGTATGGACAGATGCCACTGACACCAGGGAATGCTGTTAGCATGCTATCAATGTAGATGCAGGGTAAACCTGCTGCTCATTACCAGTCCCTGCCACAGACTGGCACATCTGATGATAGTCTATGTTTACAACATGGGCCAGACACCCCTGGTTCAGTTCCACATGTCACTGTACATGCATATGGGAGGTGTGCACATCCTAGACACCATCCATGTCACGGACTAAGGAACACATACATGGCAAACAATGCACAGCATTGGCCACACACATTAGTCACCCAGATGATTGGATGGGAGATACAATACCCACCTGTGTGGGAAAATGCACAAACTACAGCTCTGAGTCACAATGCAGACCATTGTCATGTGGCCTGATGCCAAGGTATACCCATCACCTTGCCTTGCATAGCCTGCTGGCAGAGTTGACCACCACACACTCGTGCAGACATGCACCCATGCATGTCAGTACTGGCACCCTGTGTGTATGCTGTATGGTGTGTATGTCCACATCCACACTCACTAAAACCCCCATGGGCATACTGAAGCATGCTGTCTGATGTCTGAGACCTCCTCATAATCTTTGCCCATACAACCTCCGTATGACCTGTGTGCTGCATGTGATACCTGCACAGTGATGTGCTGTTGCAATCCCATTACTGATGAGTTGTACTCCTGGCCATGCCAAGTGTGTAAGTGTGTCCCTGTGAGAGTGTGGCTGTGTTGACGCTGGCACCTGTTCATGTGGATAGACACATGTATGTCACCTACCATATAGCTACCGTATCCCTGTTGCAGATGTCACTCACCATCACATATATGTTCTGAGTGCTCCACAACAGGTAACCCATGTGGTGCATCCAATAACTGCATCAAACTGTGATAGCTCTACATAGTTGTCAGGGGTTTGATACCCTGTGCTAGTAGGTTTGTGACACAAACATGCTTCAGTTTTACACTCCCACCCCTCCCTGACATGTATTTGCCTCTGTCTGCCTCACCCACTCCCTCTCTGATGGATGTGGAGACCCACACCTGCTTTACTTTAGCAGCAGCATGTGTATTTTAAGTGATGCTCATGATCAGCTGATGGCCTCTGCACGAATTTCAGCCCTCCCTAGCTGATTGCATGTTGAACAGCTGTGGAAACATTCCCATAGCCAATTGCATGGAAACACAATCCAATATCTAGGAACTTCATGGTGTTGTTGGCCCTTTTCATTCACTGTGAGTAGGAACTAATACTGTTGTTTGGAAAACAGCATCTCAGATGAATTGGGGATTTACCTCTAACAACATACACTGTGGAAAGAGAGTAACAAACAGGAGGGTGAAGTGCCAGACCTGACTACAGACTGTAAGTGCTGCTATACTGCATTAGGAGTAATGTTGGTTTCACAGTGTTTGTCTGTATATGGCTGTCATACATGTCTCAATACCTGCCATGTCAATTCCATGTTTATGAGGAATCCCCATCTGCAGGGTCATCTGCAGACTGGGCAGTGTTGTGCTACCCACGGAGCATCTATCAGTGGACTGCAGACGGTAATGTGAGGACTGCAGTCTGTAGATGGTGAAGGCCATGACAGTTTTCTGACTTAATATCCCTCATAGGACATATGTTGCAACACACCCCATTACAACAGTAAATGTATGAGGTTATCACAGAAACATGTCAATATTGGCCCTGTGTATGTGCTCCCAGCCACACCTCTGTCAACCTTTGTACATATGTCGTGCAGGAAGTGGTGCATATGTGCTGTACACCATAATTAGTGTCATCATATATGATAATAAGCTAGTGATATATCAGACTGCTACACGTCATGTACAGTAGGGGATATATTTCATGCCATAACCAGGACATTCTGTGGATGTTTGTACAGTACTGAGGTCCGTGTACTTATGGTGATTGTCGACAATGTCTGTATTGTTAATATGTACTGTAGCCTGTGTACAGACTGTGGTAGATGTCATTGTTCTAGTTCCCCTCCTATCTGATGTTACATGCTGTCCCACTGTATGGTACCGTATTGGCATACATGTTTGTAGGGCCATACACACATATGTTCCATACCACAGACAGCCATCAGACCAAACTGTGTAGCAGCCCAGTATATGTAGGGTCAGTCTGTGAGTGGCACATATGAGGATGGTGTAGATCAGATAGGCCATATACTGTAATATTATGCTAGTTTAACATATGTGGCTATGGCTGTGTTCACATCGGTTGTGGATATGCACCCCCACACAAGTGTATCTTACCCTGTGCTGTGACATGCCTGTTGAGCCTGCAATATATGCAGGTACATGTGCATTCCCCCATAGGAGATGTAGGCCAGTGTTGAGCCAGTCTGCCTGTAGCCTGCACAGTGCATTGTTACATGCCTAGCTGCTTAGTGTACTCACCCAGTGAGGTGTGATGTGCAGATACTTGCTAAATGCACTGCTGCCGGGCCTCCCTTACAAGTCATGTATGTCAGACAGAGCAGTGGGATGCTGCACAGATGTATGTCAATATCTAGTGGGTAGTATGTGGCCATGGCACACCTGTACCAGTGGTCATTATGTGTCAGGCCAGACAGGAGTGTGTGAATGCATAAACTATGGTGGCAAATGTATACCAGTCGTTATGTGTTATACTCATCTACATGGCTGTCTACATCCATATTGTCAGGCATGGTACACATGTTGTGCACTAAAGGCTTATGTGTGTACCTCTGGACTGTCCAGGGTGTGTCAGAATTACCACATGTATTGGCCAGTGTCTCTTCTGCAGTCCACAGGGGCATTACATGCTAGCAGTGGTACTTTACAGTGATGTCCTTAGGATGTCTGTCAGTAGCCAGTGGCACTCATGTTATAAGCAGATGTGTCCTCCTGCACACACCATGTCTGTGAAGACAATCCCAATGACAGTAGCAATCGTATACTAATATACCTGCTATACATACGTGGCATCCCCTTGCACTATGACTTTGGGACTATAGGGATTGGGGTAGGGCTACACTCCATGTCCTGGATATATGGTGGAAATATATGTACATATACTTATCAAGATATTCATATAGATATGATTACACATGTGTAGTACTTCGAATTACCACTGTCATGGTAACCACACACTATAACTCCCTACATCATGTGGCCGTGGTCCCTTTACAGTACCTGTATGATGGACATCCTTCCTGTGTGTGGGCATCAGTGTTACAGACAGCAGGTAGCAATGCCTCTTACAGGAGAACCAGCACACTCAGGGCAGCCACATATTTGTAGGAGCATCTGGAACAACAGACAGACTGTGAGTAGAGTTGTGTTATGCTTTGTATAGTATTGGTGTTACAGGGTGTGTGTGTATGTGTGTGTGTGTGTGTGTGTGTGTGTGTGTGTGTGTGTGTGTGTGTGTGTGTGTGTGCATACTAGTTTACCTTGGAATGCAATCTGTCTGCATAGCTCACAACTGTGGGCAAATCCTCTTGCTGGACAGAGGTATGCCTATCATGTTTTGTCTGTCCACCACACAGGTCCTGTGTCAGATATTACACTGGCAAGGTGTGTGTTGAGTGCTATAAGTACATGGCTACATCCATTTCTGTTTCTAAACTCAATTCCCTGACTACGGGTATGTTGCAGACTATCCTGTAACACCAGCAACTTGCTTAGTGTATGGCAACAGTTTTCTACATATGTGCCTGTGTTCCAGCCTCTGTTCTCCACCTACATACCAAACTTTGCACATATGTCATGCTGTCGGGGGTTGTTCTGTAGTGGGCTGTGAGTATATCACACTGCCATTGCTGCCATCAGTCCACTGCTGTTGTATCCCCCACACATACAGTGGGGCTGGGGCCATATATGTGTGGGCGTCTCCTACACAATACATGTATGCCCTCATGCACTCCAGAGGCCAGTGTATGTAACAGTGATATGTGGCCCTGTATTACTGAGTCTAGCGGGGAGAGCACCATCCATGACCTAGGCTGTTACAAACAGTGGGGGTATCAGGGGTGAGCTGCCGTAAGGTATCTGGATGTACAATACCAAATACTTCACCTATATTTACATTACTTACATGAATTGGGGTAATGCAAGCCTACTGCCTCCTGCCATACAGACTATTCTGTTTGTCGGTGTGCTCGTAATGGTTATGGTTATGCATTGTTATGTAACAGTTACAACCCATTTGGTCACATAACGTCTTTATCACCTACTGAGTTTGTACAGTGTAGAGGCTGCTGAACTATACACTTGCATTACATACTGTTGATTGTTTGGTAACCTGTGGCCCAGTCTGTCTTCACTATTATACAAATTGCAGGTCTTGGCCTGGACAGCAATATTTGTGAACCTTTGCAGACTAATATATTAGTGTAACTGTTTCACAGTTGCAGTACTCTGTTCATATGGTTGTCAGTGTCTGAACAGCTATATGACAAGGCATATAGAACTGTAATAGTACACAATTAAAGGTTTTCCATTCCTGCAAACCTGTGTGTGGTGTCTTTCCAATGACCTCTCTATGGGTATATGTTGCAGGCAACGAATGACATATGTATAGATGGCCCATACAGTATCCAATTGTTCAGGTGTTAAATGTAGGCATAGTGGCTGTTCCATATTGTGTGCACCTTCTACATATGTATCTTACTGTACATATATCTGCGCATGTATGTGTAGTCACATATATATATTTATATATATATATATTTATATATATATATATATATATATATATATATGTATATAAATATATATATATATATATATATATATATATATATATATATATATATATCTATATATATATATATATATATATATATATCTGTTTATGCATATCTCTGTCTGTGTATCTGTATCCTGGGGATGTTGATGGCTTGCACATATTACATTTCCTATGGGAGACAGACTGTACTGCATATGTTAACAATACCAGCCTGACATCATACAGGTGGGATGGCTTACTGTTAATATCTTGTGGCCATGTCATGTCAGGTCATGGTTATGGGATCTGCAACACTTGGTAGTGTACTGCAGGGCGGATGTGTTTGGCTGTGGGGGGGATGCTTATTCAATCAAGATGTATAGTGTATGGGTCCTCACAACTCCATTAACGGTGCATGTGGACATATGTGTGTTTGTTAATCTGCCATTGCTATCTAGAGATGTATAGCTATATATACCTATATAGATATACATAACTGCTAACATATATATAACTAGTCCGTATATAGTGACATAGATATATATCTGCGTACACATATGTTACGTGCTGTGTATATGTAGACATATAGATGTAGACACATATATGTGCCGATGTAGGCATTTGCATGTATATCTGTGTATATATATTGATATATATATATATATATATATATAGTTGTAGACATATGTATATATATATATATATATATATATATATATATATATATATATATATATATATGTTGCATCTGTATAGATATTAATATATCTACACACACATACATCTAAATGTTGATATACATTCTCTGTACTGTTGCATGACTGGACTGGATGATATGTTTCTGACAATATCAGCTTTCTTTGTATCTGTCATGGCTTACTGGTAAATCACTTTGTCTATGGTATGCCAGGTCCTTGGTTCGAGCCTTGCAGGAGCTATTTATTTTGTTGCTGGGCAGAACGCTGGCGGTTGGATACTGAGTTATTATGGCATTTTAGAGCAGTTCCGACACTTCACATTTGCATTTAATGCAGTACTCCTGTTCACATATAAATGTTATTTAGTAGGTTATACAGCAAAGCGAAGTGGATATACAGATTTCACATGGAAACTAGAATGTGCTGCAGTTGGACATGAACCAGGAATGCGTGCGAGTTAGGCGGATGCCCTGCCCACTACACTATTGCTGTTCTGCTTCATTTGCATATTTCTACCATAATGTCATACCCATGTTCCCTGTCCCTGGCCTCCGAGCTCCACATACACAGCATCCATCCATTCTCCAGTTGTTAGCCCTGCCATACCACACCTCCACACATTTCTCTCTTTGCACATGTCGGTACTCCTCCAGTATACTGTCTCGACCCAAGCGTCTGCAGGCTCTACACGCATTTACTTCATGTACATATGAGCCTGCTCTTGATCCTCCAATACTGGTGGAGACATTGATGTGACCCACACCATTTGATTCGTCCCACCAGGGACGGGCTTGTTGTCATGTCAAGAGTAGAATCAGCTGGTCTACACTGTTTCTCCCACTGGTAGCATCCTGCCAGGGTTTTGAGACGCAACAGTTTGCTCACACACCTGCCCAGCCTCATCTCTTGGGTCCGTGGAACCAACGCCCCAGGTGTGACATTCTGTGCATGAAGCACGGCCACACACCCCCACAGTGTGCACAGTGTTTCATTATTCTCGTCAGTATTATGCAACACTACTGTTCTCACAGTATGATTGGGCAGGCACTGTTCTTTGATGCACACAGACTGCTCATAATACTGTGGTTGAGCAATGTACACATATTTGCTGGTATTAATCTACATACTTACATACATTTCCTATACTGTTGGATGACTATGCTGAATGATATGCTTGTGATCACAGTGGCTGAATGTGTATCTGCCATGGCAAAGTGGAACTCATGTAGACTGTAGTGTGCTGGGTTGGGAGGTTGCAACCTGGCAGTGCAGAATAATTTGTTAATGGCCATGAGTACAGTTGTTGGCTACAGAGTGACTAAAGCACTGCAGAACAATTACAGGTGGGTATGCGCTGGTTCGCTCAAGGCTCAGCATTGCTGAATTTCAGTTGCAGTGTCATGCACTGAGTTAGCCTCTAAATTGCTTAATCAGTGTGGTAATTGCTTACCGCCACCCAAACAGGCTTAAACCCACTTGGTCCCACATACCCCTGCACTACTTCATGTATTTAGTCTACATTTGTGGACCGGGACATTCTGACTGGATGCCTGCCCATTTTCAGCAGTGGCCCAGGGAGTAGAGGTCCACATTGACCCCAGTTACTAAATCCAATTAATACTGAGGTGTCCACATTCATTGAGGGTAACAAACGTAACATAGCTACATCCCCATTCCTCATGCTTTGTTTACATTAACATGTCGGTAGTTTACATGCTTAGGTCAGGTTTACATGTTAGGTATGACTGTTGGCAAAGGTCAGTTTAAGGTGAAGTTAGATTCCAGTTTAACAGTTCTGGATAGGTTACAAGCAGGTATTCAGGGTAGGTTTAGTTATTCCATACCTGTGTGGTACAGTTGAGGTGAACAGTAAAGGAGTAGGTAGGTACGTAGTGGGGGTGACATTGTAACTGTATAGTAGCCTGTTGGAATAAGTGGATGGGGAGCAATAGGGAAGGTTTGTCGGATGTTGGGATGTGTATGCAAGGCAGGACAGGAGGTGTCAGTTCAACTAGTTGATGTAGTGGTATAGAGTGTAAGTTGTGGGGGGGGGGGTCATCGCAAGGTGGTGAGCCTGTGCTGATCCAAGTGTGCTTGTGGTGTTCCTTCATGTGTTATTACATGTGTCCTGTGGGACAGCTGTGGTAATACATGTGGGTTGGGGGTTCCAGATTCTGGCAATATAGTTGGGGAAGAGGGTGTCACCTATGTGTAATGTTAAACATTAATAGAAATGGAACAGGGGTTGATAGGTAAGTGGTGTTCATGGGGCAAAAAGGGGGGAGTTAGTAGGGGAATTATCAAGGGATGTGCAGGAAGGCTTCAGGGAAGGTCCACAGCTGGCCATGTCTTCTACAGCAACAGCTGTGCTTATACACTGCAGTTGGAGTTTGCATTGAACACTCACACCCCTGGGTGGGGGTGAGGACTACAAAAATATATTGTGATGCCACTTAGATCAGCTTACATGCCTACAGTGGTGTGTTGTGACCATGTGTTCTTTGGTGTTATGTAGTGGGTTTTGCAACAACACATATGGTTATACCATACTTTGCCATGTAAAATAGACTGTGCAACAGTGGGACTCATACCGGGAATGGCTGCTCACTAGGTGGAGGCCCTGCCCAATTTGCACTATTGCTTACATCCCCAGGGCGATCCAAATAGGACTGCACCAGCCAATACCTGCATGCCTAGGCCCATAATTGCTTACCCATAATTCCTCCACCTGCTCCTCCTCTACAGTACTCATCCTTACTGTGGGTGCAGGTTGGGTCTAACCACACCACTACACACTGCCCACTCTCCACGTCTCAGGACCCATGTCGTACATTGTTTCAACCCCTGGTTCATCAGGCTTGCCCAACCTTGTAGTCCGTGTACGTACACGGCCTGCATAGATAAATCATTACAGGGACTGACTCCAATCATCATCAATTTTTGGGGTGTCCTGCAAGGGACACTCCGGTCTCTGTTGCAAGATTAGACTTGGTGGGTCCACAGTGTTCCCCCCACTGGTTGTGTCCTGCCTGTGGTTTGGGGAGCAGTGGATTGTTTACATTGTTTGTGTGTTTGTTTGTATGTTTCCCCTGTCTGGCTGGAGGGGGGGGTGCTACGTGTTACACGTTTGTTGATTGGGCCCCTCACCCCCAACACACACACACACACACACACACATATATATATATATATATATATATATATATATATATATATATATATATATATCTACACACACACACACACACACACACACACATATATATATATATATATATATATATATATATGTATATATATTGCTGTAGATATCTCTGACGATGTGTGGATGTATGAGTGTCTACATATGTATATATCTATATGTGGATATTTATATATATGTCTGTCTACGTATGTATACATTTGTGCTACAGAGAGGGAGAGGTATATATATGTATATATATATATATATATATATATATATATATATATATATATATATATATATATATATATAGATAGATATATATATATATAGATATATTTAGTTATGGGTAGATATACACACACTTACCTGTACAAGTTTAGGTACATATCCTGTATTGCTGGATAATGTGTTTCATGTGCATGACGGCTGACCTTGTGTGCCACATATGCTTTGCGATACCTACAACTACATCCGTTAGTGTAATCTAAGTCACACGTGAAATCTATTGTTAGTACCAGGGTAACATTCATCCCATGCGGGACAACCCAGTCATTGGGTATTCAGCTGTCGCCTACACCCAGAGTTACAAAGGTACCCATAGCTATGTGCATGGACTACAGCGTGTGCCAGACCTAGGATACTTAGGTTGGGACAACATACGGCATGGGTCCCAGGGGGGGTGGAGGGAGGGCAATGTGTGGTGGTGTTGTAGCTATGGGCCGGTAACCAGGGTAGGGATGGTAGCTGCATGTGTGCAGCGGGTGGGTGGAAGTGGAACTGTGGGTAATGAATGTATGGGTCTGGGATGGCCTTGGTTGGATGAGCCTGTACTGCTCGACCCGCCTAGTGGGTGGGGGAGAGGGGGATGTGATCTCAACATGTGAAACGTGACAGGGGGCTAATTTAAATCCTTATTTCAATGACACACATACAGTACAATGAGCCTGGTAGTGTATTGCAGGGCGGATGTGTTTGGCTGGGCGAGGGGTATGCAAATTCGTACGTGACGTATATTGTTTGGGTCCTCTCAGGCCCATTCACGGTGCATGTGGACATATATGTGTATCTGTTAATCTACCATTGCTATCTACAGATGTCTGGCCGTATATACCTCTGTGGGTATATATATCTGCTGACATATTTCTAACTATGTCGTATATACCTACGGAGACATATATCTGCATACATATATGTGACTTGCTGTGTATATGTGGACATATAGATGTTGACATATATATATATATATGTGTAGTTGTCTGCATTTGCATGTAAATCTGTTCATTTATTTGTATATATATACATATATATATATATATATATATATATATATATATATATATATATATACACATATATATATATCTCTGGATATTTCTGATATATATATGTGACTACATCTATAGATACGTTGTATCCATTTAGATAGTAATATATTTGCACACACATGTCCATCTAGCTGTAGGTATACATTCTCTGTGCTGTTGCATGACTGGACTGGATGATATGTTTCTGACAACATCTACTTCATTTGTGTCTATCATGGCTTAGAGGTAAATCCCTTTCTTGATGGTGTGCAGGGTCCAGGATTTAAGCCTTGCAGAGGTAGTATATTTTGTTGCTGGGCAAAACATGGGCCATTGGATACAGAGTGATTAAGGCACTTTAAAGCAGTTGTAAGCAAGTTTGCATGGATCTAAGTACTGCTAACTTCCGCTTACAGTTTCTTATAATCTTGTTAGATTCTAAATTGCTTAACCTGTGTAGGCATAGCTTACCCCCACACAAACAGGCTGAAACCTGCTTACTGCTGCTTAAAAGTGCCTACTCCCTCTTACCACCGTGCTAATTTCTTTAAAAGATAAAAAAAGGGTTGATAGGAAAGTGGTGAAAAAGGGGCACAGAGGGAAAGACAGTAGGCAAGATAGCTAGGGATGTGCAGGAAGGGTATAGGGAAGATCCATAGCTGCCCATTTCTTCTACAGCAACAGCTGTGCATATGCAATGAATATGGAGGTGCATTTGAACACTCCAACCCCTGGGAGAGGGGTGAGGACAACAATAATATGTTGTGATACCAATTTGATCAGATTACATGTGTCCAGTGGACGTGTGCAAAATGGACAGCTATGTATGGGGCGTGATTTTTTTTTGGGAACAGATTGCCTTTTTTTTTTTAAGGTGAGAGTGGGATGTTGGGGAAGGAGAGTAGGTATGCTCAGGGAGGATAAGTTGGGTAGGATGACAGACAAGACAGCATACAGGGGTGGTATATGACACATGTGGGAAGAACACCTTGGATGGGGAGGGGTGTTTGGAAGCCGCAAGCCCATGAGCCCCCAAATGGAAACAGTGGGACTGAGGTCCTCACCCATGGGCAGTCACCACTGCACCTTCATGGCCCCAAATATGGCTGTGCTGGGGCCTGTGTAGGAGGGGTAGGGTCACCCTCTAATTGCGCTACTCGGCCCTCAAGCTGGCGTAGCAGGTCTCAAAACTCCATATCGCACTCCCTACGCACCACGGCCCGGAACTGATGATGAGTGACATGTTCCTCTCCATGCCCACTCCCGAGGCGGGCAAGCCCCATCCCCTGCGGCGGTTCCACCCGAAGGTGGTGAAGGGCCAACAGAGGAGGAGGTCCCAGGCTGGGCCCCAGACATGCTGGTGCCTGGTGCTATTGCCAGAGGTGGGACAGGAGTGTCTGCTGGGACCGGCCTTCCCATATGAGCTATGTTGTAGCAGGTTTATGACAGATATGGGTTAGTAATAGTCAACAGCATGTGGGATTAGTTATAACAGCATGCATAGGTATTCCCATTAACCCAAAACACCAAATTTAAAACAGTTGCAGAGCAAGCAGAACACATGCATATATGGAACAACAGTGGCCATTACAACAGCATGCAGGTTTCATTGATGGCAACATGCCACCAATATGGGTGTATTTTAACATGGAACATGCATAGAACCAAATGTGAATATTTATAAACCATTAGGACATATGTCCCAACATAAGTGTGGAGTGTACACATACCGATTGAGGTGTGTCATTGGATTATTTTTACACATATGGTAGGGGTGAGAGAGAGAGAGTACAATTAACAACTAATATATCCTTGTAGTTTTCACAACATTCTTAGTCACTGCAGTGATCTGTCCCTTACATGTATTATTACACTACCCAATGGCCTTATATTGTACACTGCTATGTTTATAGATTATTATATACGTGACCTGTGTCTTACATACAGGTGTGACAAGATGCAGGTGTTAATGCAACATATGTTGAGAATTGCTCTCATACACTTTGGGTGAGGTGCTAGAATGACAGGTTTGTTTTCATATACATTTTCTGAGTATGTACACGTCTGACTATCAGTTATATGTCATTAACGACTGCCTACATGTCTTGGATCATCACACTAATTTTTTAGGGGAAAAGGATACCAGGCTGGTGATGTGGGCCATTTATCTGGACATGCTGGGCAGATTGGAACAGTTGTGGGGTATGAATATGCATACAATGTTCTATTTGAACATTCTAGCAAATTCTGTACAGATGGGTGTAATTATGCATACAGCTTTCTATCTGAACATTGTAACAAAATCTGTAGAGTTGTGGGGTATAATTATGCATACAACCTACTAGCACTCCCAGGATTCAAACCCCTGCTGTGTGTGACAAACAAATTACAGTTAACATCACAGTAGACTGTGCTATCAGGGAAATGATGTGATGCTTTCTACTGTTTTCTGTGCAAGCCTTCCTCACTTGTATAATATAGGTTCATAGGTTCATAGGTTCATACTAGGCTATCTGCCCTGGGGCAATTATAAGCCTAGCCCGATTCTGTATGGCTTACGCCACCCCTTGATTTGAGTATACTGTGCCCTTTTTAAGGTTTAGTTTACTGTGCCTCTGTCTAATAGTGACACGGGAGTAATCCCTGGGACAAACCTACGATCCCCCATCCACTTATCGAGATTCTTCTTGAAGAGATTCAGTGAGGTGCTCTGCCTTACATGAACTGGAATTCTATTCCAGAGTGAAGGGAGCCTCTGGGTTATGAACCTGTCCCTCCAGCAAGTTCTATTTATTTCTGTGCTGAGGTTCAAGTCCCTCGAGCATGTGGCTCTAAGGGATTTAGATTTACTGAGGTGGAGCATGTCCATTAATTCTGGATTTGACATAGCTTTGTATGTCAGGCATAGATCGCCTCAAGTAGGCGGTATGCAACTGAGTAGAGCTGGAGTTTTTAACCGAGCAGCATATGGCATCTGTTTGAGACCCTTGATCCTCTTGGTGAGATACTTTTGGGGTCTTTCTAATTGCTGCAGGTGTCGGGTAAGGTACATCCCAAAAGGGGCATTGTATTCTATGATGGGCCTGATGAGGGATGAATAAAGGGGCACGATTACCTCTCTTGATCTAGATGTGAAACCCTTCGTGATGAGGTGGGCTATGTAGAAGGTCTTTCTAACCACTTTGGCAATGTGGTTTTCAAAGGAGAGATTGCTATCAACTTGGGTCCCCAGGTCCCTAATAACGTTCTCTGTACTTATTGGGTTTCCGCCTATGTGGTAATTTGTGGGCACAGTGTTTTTGCCAAAGGGTATGACTATACATTTTTTGGCATTTAGCTTTAAACCATGGTGCTGGCACCAGTTATCTGTCTCTGTGAGACCTTTGTGAATGATGTTTGTGTCAGCTGGAGAGTTGATTATGGCACCCAGTTTGCAGTCGTCTGCGAACTTGGTGAGCCATAGTCCTCCCACGTTTGCCTGTACCTCGGAAAAGTATATACTGAACAAGAGTGGTCCCAGGACAGAACCCTGTGGGATGCCACTTGTGACCGGTTTCGAGTCTGACATGGCCCCAGCAACTCTCACTCTGTGGGTTCTGTCTTTGAGCCAGTTTGCGACCCATCTTGTGGCATAGGGGTTTATATTTAAGCTGGATAGCTTATCTATGATGCCCGAGTGGGGTATTGTGTCAAATGCCTTTGCAAGGTCCATATAGGCTGTGTGGACTACCTTCCCTTCATCTATGGCTTTGGTGACTGTTTCAAAGAAGTCAACCAGGTTCAAAAGGCAGGATCTGCCCTTGACAAAGCCAAACTGGGTAGGATCTAGTGTCTGTAGGTCCCCAATGTCTTTGTTTATGAGCTCCATGATGATCCTCTCCATAGCCTTACAGACTAAGCTAGTCAGGTTTATGGGGCGATAGTTTCCAGGGTCCGTAGAGGCTCCACCTTTGTGGAGTGGGACCACAGTTGCTGTACGCCATTCTGTGGGCACATATCCTGTTGTGAGGCTGAGATTGTATAGCTGTTTTATTTGAGGGATTAGTTCCTCTTGTAGTTCATGTAGGACGCAACCTGGGATGCCATCTGGTCCCATGGAAGCAGTGTTTTTTGCTTTGGAGAGGGCAGCCTTCACCTGAGCATCTGAGATGTTTGGGAGGCAGCCCCCTGCCGGGAAAGATCCTTGCTTTTTTGGGGAGGGGTGGAGAAGTTTGCACTGAACCTGTCTGCCAGGATATTGGCGATGTCTGTGGGTTCAGTGTATTTTTTGTCGTTTAGAATCAACTCAGAACAAGTCTGGGAGTTGCATCCCAGGTTTCTAACATAACTGAAAAAAGCCTTATGATTGTCTTTGGTGTCCTGTGTAATTTTTCTCTCGAAGCTGGCCTTGGAGGATTTTATGAGGGATCATAATTTTTTGCTAGTACTGATCAGAGATGCCTTCCCTATTAGGGATTTTGCTCTATCATGTAGAAGCTTCCTCCTTCTGTTGTACAGTTTATTTATGGCAGGGGTCCGCCAGACTGGACGCCTGCCTTTGGATGATTGGGTCTTTGTTTTGTTTGGGATAGCATGATCCATGCATTCCTGGAGATGTCCGTAGAATGCATTTATATAGGATTCTGCAGTTTGGGCTGTAGTTTCCACTGGCCCTGGGGCCTTGAAGCATTCCACTTCGGTTTTGAGAAGTGAGAAGTTAGCTTTTGAGAAGTTTTTCACTGTGGTTTTCTGGGCCGGGGGTAGGGTTGGGATGTGGACATCCAGTGAAATTAATTTATGGTCTGATCTTACAAATGAGGGATATACTTCTGGTGTGGAGCATAGAGTCCCCATGTTGGTAATGCTCAGGTCTAGTATGTTTGACTGACCTTTTGGCACTTCCAACATTGTTTTACAGAACTTCATACATTTTCATCTGCATACAACAGTGTGGGTAACACTGTTTAATACAATAGTACTATTTATAGTATGCAACAGTTCAACAACATATGACAGAAGAGTAAACAGAAGCACTCCAGAGGTTATACCTTTATTCACAGAATATTACACATTTATTTCTACTGGGACAAGACTTTCTAAGGCTCTTATATTTTTTTGTTATAGGTTCATAGGTAGGTACTAGGCTATCTGCCCGAAGGCATTTATAAGCTTAGCCGGAATGTGTTGGCTTTCACCAACCCCTTAGATTAGTTCCCTGTGTCTTTGTCCAGCAGAGCCATTGAAGTGATCCCTGGGGTAAACTTTCTGTTTCCCATCCACCCATCAAGGTTTCTCTTGAAGTGGGTTAGCAAGGAGCTCTGCCTAATGTAGATTGTTCCAGAGCATGGGAAGTCTCTTTGACAAGAATCTATCCCTCCAGCACATCCTATTTATTGTTGTGGTGAGGTTTAGATCCCTGGAGCATGTGGCTCAAGGGGACATGGTTTTCTTTAGGTGGAGCATGTCCATCACTTCTGGGTTGGACATGGCCTTGTATGTCAGGCAGAGATCACCTCGGAGTAGGCGGTATGCAACTGAGTACAGCTGGAGTTTCTTCAGTCGAGCTGCATAGGGCATCTGCTTGAGGCCAGTGATCCTCTTGGTGAGGTACTTTTGTGGTCTTTCCAGTTGTTGCAGTTGTCTTGTAAGGTGCATCCCAAATGGGGCATTGTACTCTATGATGGGTCTGATGAATGATGTGTAGAGGGGCCCAATGGCCTCTTTCGATCTGGATGTAAACCCTTTTGTGATTAGGTTGGCCACATAGAAGGATTTTCTAACCAATTTAACAATGTGATTATCAAAGGAGACATTACTATCTATTTGGGTGCCCAGAAACCCTTTTTACGTCTTCCGTATTTAGGGGGCTACCACCTATGTGGTAGTTTGTGGGTACTTTGTTTTTTCCAAAGGGGATGACTATGCACTTTTTGGCCTTTAGCTTGAGGCCATGGTTTTGACACCAGGTATCTGTCTCAGTGAGACCCTTTTAGAGGATGTCTGTGTCAACCAGAGAGTCAATTATAGCCCCTAGTTTGCAGTCGTCTGAGACCTTCATCAGCCATAGTACTCCTGTGCTTACCTGTACCTCTGAGAAGTATATGCTGAACAGGAGGGGTCCTAGGACTGAGCTCTGGGGAATGCCACTTGTAACCGGTTTAGATTCAGACCTAGCTCCCACAACTCTTACCATGTGGGTTCTGTCCATGAGCCAGTTGGCAACCCATCTCATGACATAGGGGTTTATGCTCAAGCTGGTGAGATTGTCTATAATACCCGAGTGGAATGGTGTCAAAGGCCTTTGCGAGGTCTAGGCAGGCTGTGTGGACCACATTTCCCTTGTCTATTGCCTTGGCAACTGTCTCAAAAAAGTCCACCAGGTTTAGGAGGCATGATCTGCCCTTAACAAAGCTGAACTGGGTAGGGTCCAGTGTTTGCAGGTTTCCAATGTCTCTGTTAATGAGATCCATGATGATGCACTCCATAGCTTTGCAGACCAAGCTAGTCAGGCTTATAGGGCAATAGTTTCTGGGGTCCGTTGTGGCTCCACCTTTGTGGAGTGGAATAACTGTTGCGGTGCACCACTCTGTGGGCACGTAGCCTGTGGAGAGGCTGAGTTTAAACAGCGTGTTTAGGTGAGGGGTTTGTTCATCTTTGAGCTCATGTAGGACACGGCCTGGGACACTGTCCAGTCCCATTGATGCTGTGTTTTTGGCTTTGGAGAGAGCTGTTTTAACCTGAGTGTCTGTGATTTCAGGGGCACCACATTCTTCTGGTATAGTTATGGGCCATTTTGGGGGTGAGAGGGGGGTGAAGTTTGTACTGAACCTATCTGACAGGATGTTGGCTATATCGGTCGGTTCAGTGCATTTTGTGCCATTCTGCACTAACTCTGAGCAGATCTGAGAATTGCCTCTTAGATTCTTGACATAGCTAAGGAATGCCTTGTGGTTATCTTTGCAGTCCATGGCAATTTTTCTTTCGAAGCTAGCCTTGGATGATTTTATGAGGGAATGTAGTTTCTTGCTGATACTGATCAGGGATGTCTTCCCTTCTTGGGATTTTACTCTTTTCTGCGCTAGTTTCCTCCTTCTATTGTATAGCTTGTTAATGGCAGGGGTTCACCAGACTGGTTTCCTTTTCTTGGAGGAGTGAGTCTTGGTTTTGTTTGGGATAGCATGATCCAAGCATTCTTGTAGGTGCCCGTAGAGTGCATTAGTAAAGGATTTTGCAGCTTGGACAACGTTATTAGCATGGGGGTTTTGAACATTCCCACCTCTGTCTTAAGTAACGTGAAGTTTGCTTTTTAAAAGTTTTTCACGGTGGTTTCTTTGACCGGGGGTGGTGGCGGAATGTGGATATCCAGAGTGATTAGTTTATGGTCAGATCTAACCAGCAGGGGTTTGCCCTCTGGTGTGGAACACCGGTCGCCCATGTTGGTGATGACCAGGTCCAATATGTTGTCACCTCTGGTGGGGGTGTTGACCAGTTGATCAAGGGCATTTGAGTTTATAACTTCTAGGAAATGTTGGGCAAAGGAGTTTGTACTTGAGTAGTTCTCCCCTTTAATGTTTGGGTAATTGAAATCACCCAATAACAGGGTGTTTGGTAGGACCTTTATGTTTTTCAGTGTTTCCAGGAATGAGGAGTGTGTGCCCTGGGACATGGTGGGTGATCTGTAGCTAGCTATAATTTGAATAGCAGTTTTGCCCATTGTTAGTTGCACGTGGATGATCTCTGAAGCATCGTGCTGTGCCACTAACCTGGAGGTGTGGGTATCCTTGATGAATATGGATACTCCCCCGTCTTTTGTATTTCGGTCTGGGTTTTGTGGCCAAAATGTATGGTATGAGTTGTAGCCTGGTAGTGCTGGGGTGCTCTCTGGAGCCTTAAACCAGGTTTCTGTTACTGCACATATATCACTTTTCTCCATACTGATGAGTGCCTCAAGTGCATGCATTTTGAGGTTTAGACTTCTGGCATTGAATAGCATTATCCACAGTTTTTTGTTACTTGTGCTCTTTATGGAGGTGGGTTTGTCTTTTGTGCCTTGCCTAAAAAAGGCACTATGGGGGTGGCAAGAGCCTTGGCCAGTATTCAAAAGCCTAAGTGTGACAGGTGCAAGCCGTTTCTAGCGAAGCAGCGTGACTTGTCGAGCATGTCATCCCAGGCTGACAGACACTGGATCCCCTTTGAATGACACCAGAAGCTTAGCCAGTTGTTGAAATTGATCATTGTTTCTCTATACTGTGCTATCATTCTTGGTGAGGGCAGGATGCTACTCAGGGTCAGAGTCATTCTAGTCTGGGCTACGTGATCAGAGAGCTCCTCCATGTCTCTTTTCATGTAGTCCAGGGAGGTATGGCTCAGGTCATTCACACCAACATGGACAATGACAGAGTCATATTTGTACTTGTTCTGGAATGACCTGAGTGCTTGTGTTATGTGGCAGATCCTGGCACCCAACAGGCAGCTAACAGTAATCTTCTCCTTGTTCAGCCTAGTGAGTGGGACGTCAGTGTGCCTGACTATAGAGTCACCTATTACTAGTGTGTTGGGTATGTTATTTTGCCTTAAGGGCTGTGACTGTGTGGCACACTGGTTTTGTGAAGTATGTGTCTCATGGTTTGTGTTGGAGGTGGAGGCTGCTTGGATGTCTGCTTTGGAGGTCTCTGTTTCTTTTGCAGATTTTTATTTAGAGCCTCTGAGTATGTTTTTGTGTATTTATGTATGTTTTTTGCCGGTGCTGGTTTCATAGGTATATGTGAGACTGGTGGTGTGATGCAAGAAATTCCCTTCTCCTCTTGACTGCCTGGTCCAGTCTTGGGTTGAGACAGCTTAGCCTCCAGTTTGGCTGTACAATGCATCTCTCGCATGTATTAGTGTTTGGTGGAAGGAGGAGAGGGTTGTCTGTGTACATGAGGCAATTGTAACATTGCCTCAAAATGCCCAGATTCACCAGTTGCACCGGAGAGTACACCTGAAATTACCCTTTGGACATGCTTGGATAGGTACAGTGAACTGTTTTACTGATTGGCTGGTAAGGTCGAATAGAGAGCCTTGTCCTTCTCTACAGTATAGGGGGGGTCTAGTGCTAAGGTTTATTAGTGTTTGCTATGAGTTTTGAGCCAGTGCAGGGATGAGAAGTGAATGGTTTGAGTGCTTAAGTTGAAAGTTTGTCTAGTTCCAAGGGAAAAATTGAAGAGTAGAATTTGTGGAGCCGGGAATAGTTATACCCTAGCTAACCGGCGCTGCCTGGCATGCAAAACCGCGCAAATGCAGGTTTTATAGCAGGGAAATGAAAGAGATAGAAATTAGCCCAAAATGGCCAATAAACTACTAATTTCTGGGCTGAAACCACTCCTCCAGGGACAGATAGGCTGCTCAAAGCTCCCCTCTCTCACAGGTGAGCAGAGAAACTTCCCTCCATCCAAGTAAGGTATGGGCAAACACAGAAACTTGTAACACAGCCCTGAATTCAGCAATAACCTGAAAACTGGACTATACTAGCTTAGAAAAGCGGTAAAACAAGTATATTTTTTTTGTTTTTTTTTCAGAAAATAAAGCAGATACAATCAAAAAACACTTTAAATGCACAGAAATGGCTATCACACTTGAATGTGTAGCCTGCAACAGTTAAACAGGTAATTTAAACACAAAAATTACTTTGTTAAAGTGCAGGCAGTAAATAAGTACAATATGTAGCTGAAACAAGTTTTTTAAATCACAGAAACTCTAGAAAATAAAGTTTTAGGTGGAATTAGCTAAAGACAGCAAGAAAATGCAGAAACATGATTCTTAATCACTCCAAAGTCTCTCTTTTGTCTCTCTGCTGCTGTAGAACTCTGCAGGGCACCAGTCAGGAGCTTGCTAAGCTGTATACTGCTGCTATGACAGTACATGCTGAATAATTACTAACCTGCCTCATGACGCAGCCTTTGCAACCTAGCATCATGGGCTTGCTGGTTTGCAGCCTGCTCATCTGCAGCTGTCAAAGGAATACAGTGAAATTTAGCCATACCTATCCAGTGTATACACAAGGTAGGCAATTATTAACTACTTTGTAGAATGATTACTTAGTACTGGGGCAGTAGGCATCTGCCGAGACTCCTGGATCCACTGTTCCAGTACATCCCCCCTCTGCCCCTACAGGTCAGCATGGTGGTGCCTGGCCTGCTCACCAGTCCGGGGGATACCTGTGTCACTGGTGACGTCACGGGCAAGACTGTCCCAGGCCTCCAATTTATACTGCAAGCTCTGGTACTGGCCCTGCAGTAGTCTCTGCTCATGGTGTTTTACCAGGACCCATACAATGAATTTTGACTCCTGGATGCCCCAACGATGTGCTCTAAACTAAGTGCCTTCACCCACACCAACCATTCTGCCTGCAGTAGGAAGCTACAACCAGTTATGGGAAGTATTCCTGCCTGTGGGGTTTAAATATGGCCACTTTCCCATGATTGGCTGGTTTTGAAAAGGCTAAGCTATAGGCATACCTGCTTATTTAAGGTTGGCACTGCTTAAAGAGGTATACCACTAGGAAGATTGAATTGGCTCCCCTAGATATTGCTTACACTTACTAAGTTGAGCTGTGCTGTGGTTAGCATTGCTTAATAGTAAATTAGCACTATATTTGCCTTTTAGCAGTGATGTATTCTTCATTACAGATTATATATGTGTCTGGTATCCGTGATTCATGTGTACATACACTGTATGGGGACCTGGGGACTTCTACACTTTATTACAATAACACCTCAAATCTATGCTTACTGCAGTACTCCAGTTCACATATTTGTGTTCTGTGGCAGGTTATACAACATCACACTGTACATAGATTCAGTTCACATGTTTGGTTTGATTTTTCCTGTGGTGAGGATTAGTTTGCTGATACCTCATTTATATGTATTGCTATGATGGCTTAGTGGTTAACTACTGTGACTGTGGTGTACAGAGTCCTGGGTTCAGGCCTTGCAGAAGCTGTTTATTTTGTTGCTGGGCAGAACACAGGCCATTGGGTACAGAGTGATTAAGGCACTTTAAAGCAGTTGCAAGTGGGTGTGTGTGGCTTTGCGCAGAGCTAAGCAATGCTAACCTCCGGTTACAGTTTCTTACACTCATTTAGCTTCTACTTTGCTTAATCTGTGTAGGCAATGCTTACCCTCCATGCAAACACACTTAAACATGCTTACTAGTGCTTATATATGCTTACTACTGCTTATTTCTGCCTAAACCTGCTTACTAGTGCCTTAATCATTATGACACTGACACTTCACATGTGCATTTAATGCAGTACTCCAATTCACATTTAAATGTTATTTAGTAGGTTATACAGCAAAAAACTGTAAAGAAACGTTCATATACAGATTTCACATGGAAAATGGTATGTGCTACAGTGGGACTCAAACCAGGAATGCCTGCTCGTTAGGCAGATGCTCTGACCACTACACTATTGCTGTGTTGCTTTGTTTGCATATATCTTCCTTGTTATCCTCTTCAGCCTTTTAAGCTTCTTTAACCGTAGCTAAGCGATGGGCACACCACCGCACCTATGGTTAGCTGTACACTGAGTTTTAAAAAAAAAATAAGGGTTTTTCTTCTTTTTATTTTTATTTCCTGTTGCTGTTGTAGACATGGGGGACTGTTGGTGGAGATATGCGGACACCTATGAGTGGTCTCTCACATTTATTTACACTTTCTGCTGTTCTACTTTTCAGGGGCATGTTTATTCTGAGAGCTCTGCTCTCAGACATGCCCCCTGCACTTGTCCACACTCTGTGTAGGATTAGGACTTCATGCAACACGTCTTCATTAATCTGCATGGCTCGCTGCCATCCTCCTCCTAAATGACCGCTTCCGTGCAGGACTACACTAGTCCTGCATGGAAGATTAGTGAATCCGGGGGAATTTTATTAACGAATATTTATTAATTACAACCAACACATGGTATAGTTGAGCATAACATCCATGTAACGTTAACTAGGGCAGCGTGACCCCGCTCCTCCTGACCCAGTAAGCAATGTCCATACCTCCACTCACATACTTATGAAGCAGCGTACCACTACTCACTTCATTTAACATTTATTGACTCACACATCCAGCCAAATAAGCAGCTTACCTCCGCTCACTTATTTTACTTATCAAGCAGTGTCCAACTGCTCACTTTCCTTTCCCAGCTCATTGAATTAAACATCCCACACCAGAGAGGGAACATAAGAAGGCAAGCCTGCCCCTCTTTTCCACCATCCAGCCTGACCAGGCTGTTCCCCCTCTCTCCGACCAAACTTCCAAAACACCTAACCACCATTAAAAGGCTTTATGCCAAACATCATTCAGTGTACCCCATCCTCCCTAAACAAACTGGATCCATGTCATCACCTCTCGAAGCCCTATCACATAAATAATGAAAATTGCCAGTTGCCTAAACAGCCAAAAGCAAACCACTGATCCCTCGCCAATGCTAAAGTAATAAACCATAGCCTCATAATCTAGCATTACCACTTACCTAACTACCAATAGCAGCTTTGTAATGCTTACTAGGTCATTACCAGCCAACTGGACAACCAAACACTAAGCCCACTGCCACTTGAAACCATACAGAAGCAATTGCATACCCATGCCAAATTGCAGCCCCATTTTACTGCCCAATGAACATAATAACCAAATGTGATCTCTTTTCAGAATTCAATGTAATAGAAATTCTACCAGCACACCCACTATCCATTATAAGGAATAAGACATTTAATTACCAGCATGGCATTATAGCAGCCTGACCACCACAAACAATACCACTTCCATATTAAAGAAGTGAAAATGAACCCTAATCCCCAACAACTCCAGCTAAACCTCTTACACTAGCTTAGCATGAAAACTCCAGGTATTCAACATCCCTCAATCCTCCCTCCTTGCATCCAACAAGCCACAGCCCACAACCCCTCCAAATTATATCCACCAACTGAACATCACCTGCCTCATTTGTCAACAATGGAAAACCCCATCAAACTCCCTATCTGTCTGCCAAAAAGGGGCTGACAGGGCTGATTCCCAGGTAAACATCTGCCAAATACACCACAAAAACACTAAACCAAGCCAGGGAAAACCACACAAGCACCATGTACCACCAAAACCTTAAAATGACCAATGTCACCAAAAACAAAATAAGGTCAGTGACATGCCATCAAGCCTAAATGCAGCCTCTTTATCCACCCCATGGATATACTAATGACCAAAAATGAGATTCATTTTCTAATGAATCAATTTCCTAGTAATCCCACCATCATACCCACTATCCCTTATAACGGAAGAAAATCTTTGATAACCAAAACCACCCTGTTAATGACATCAATACCTCCATGAAGTCAAAGTAAACTTTATTTTCATACAGATCAACACAGAGGAAAAAGTGCGTGTCACTGCACGGAATTTCGATACTCAGGCTCGTACCATAAGAATTATAGTTTACAAAAGGAAGATTAATAATAATTTAAAAATTCTGAAATAGAAATCAACCATAACATACTAAAAATAAACACAATAAAGTGTAAAGTGAGCTATGTAGATAACAATGACATATTGCACATAAATAATGTTTGTTTACCCATTTAGCAGGTTAGGCTATGGGTTTGTTGTTGGGTTTGTTGAAGCAGTAACCACACAAACTGTAGGCCAAATGAACTTCCATATACCAACCCCAACAATCAACTTACTTTGACAATAGGCAATGTCAGCCAATCCTCACAGTATCACACATCCACTACCAGCATGAGTACCGTCCAGAATTTAGTAAATTAACCTAACCCTGTCACCCTTGAAACTGTAGTAATTATAGCTAAATTCTCCTTCACCAATTGAAAAACCCCACCTTGCTCACATGCCTGCACCAACCTACTCAAAAATCCGACCCACCGATTTCATACCCCTGGTAGCTGCAACACAATTTGTTCAAGCTATCACCCCCCCCCACCATAAACTTTAATTATAAAACCTGCCCCATGGTCATTCCACAAGTGTCTAATCCTTCTAACTCAAACCTGAGATGCCTTGGCTAACAGGACCAGCAAACCATACCACTGTCATATCAACCAAGTGAAAATGGATGCCATTCTCCCCCGACTTCCTCTGCGAAACTATGATGCCTGCTAAATTGAAACCAACTTCAAAGTCCCACATCCCTTCCCCAGGCATCCAACCCTTCTGACAGACAAGCTACAAACCAATCCCCCCCAATTTATGCCCTCAACCTAACACCACCTGTCACATTTGTAAGCAAGTGGAAATCGCCATGAACCTTAACCAACTGCTAAAGACCATCCTGCCAAAATGAGCCAAATGACACCACAATGATAAAACAGTATGCTGGCTTATAAACCCTCTCCAAAACGACTTGAATAAACTGGCTGACATACAACACCGGTAGCTCAAGAAGATTTAGAACAACCTTAATCCACTGTTAGCCCTTAGCCTTCCCCTAAAAGCTTACTTCCCATGTGTCACCTTTGCATCTGGTAAAGATACAAAACATGGCCAACATGTGCAAGGAATCCCAAAACAATGCCTTGCTGAAGCCTTCTACCTTCTGCGTAGCCAACGAGGCACAATGCTCCTGACATATTCCCAAATGCCAGCATACTTAAAATGCTCCATCAAACCCTACCTACTCTTAACAGTCATACATATGCTGAACCAGCTCCTATCATCCCAATGTATGACATAAGTGGAATCTGAGTGAAGGACAGATTTATTCCATAGAAGATACCCTCCATTGGAACAGACTCCACCTCATGGCAAACAGACTACCTCATTGGCCCTCTTCAAACCCAATTTGAAGAACTGGATGGGTAACCATAAATTTACCCCAGTGGTTTTACCCATGTCCCTCTTGGACATGGGCAACAGGTGCTGCATGTGGACCACCATCACATCTGATCACATCACTCCAGGCATCTCCCAGCCAAATTGCACTGCTCCTATCATATCAAGAGAAAATGAAGTCTCCAAAGGGTTTACTGCTTGCATTTCCTGCTTCCAGACATTGAATCCCAACCACATCAATTAAATCAAATTAACATACTCCCATTCCCGATCTTTCCCATAACTAAAAGTGGGAGGTGAAAGGTTAAAAGACCTCTGCCCTCTCCCAGAGGCTTATTTAGCTGCCAGTAACTCATCCTAAAACCAACCCAACCTCTGCTGTTGTAACTTCACCCCACCTATGTACTACCCCAAAATCCAAACTAAACCCCCAGTTCACCATGCCCCCAATTTACCTCAAGCATACCTGTCGCCACAGTAATCCCAAACCGTACAAACACTTACTTGCCTAAATGAGCACCTGAAATTGTGTCATTACCTGTAATCTCACTGCATTCCACACCAATGTCCAGAACCTCCAACAGCTGCATCACCTGTCAAGTCCGTGTCCTTTAGGTTCACCAGCCGATACCAACCCTGTACTTCACCATCTCTGCCTGCAATTCTGTACCTTCATCATCTGCAAAAGGAAAAAAAAAACAAAAAACAAATTAAGCACCTTGCCATTATGAAAATTGCAATGTTTATAGCTGCCATTCTCAATCCACCCAATTATAGTGCTACCAAAGAACTTCTTAATACCTGTTTATTTACAATTGTTTCCCACTTTCTGAGTCAGCTGAAAATGCCTATCATCGCTGTAGCCATCAGGGGATTTCTGTATGTTTCTATAACACATAATGCATACCCAGTCAACATTCTCACATCACGGCATGCAGTGGGAGTGGACACAGGGCTGTCACTTATGATTCAGATAAATTCCTTGAAAGCACAAAAAAAAAAAAAAAGAAATTACTAACTGAACCAAACCTAATCAGCCTACCCTGAAATACAGAACTGCAAAATACTTTCACAGTGCCTTGTGTCAACAATGTACCTGGCTGCCTTGTAATAAAAGGCTTACAATTCACACAGCTGCTAAAACGCTTGGATTCACTCATTCCCATGCTATGTACTATTCTAACTGTATATTCTAGCAACAACTAGATTTCCTGTGCCAAGATCCAATCAAAACCACAATTATAAGCATCAAATCCTCACTGTTATTTGAGGAAACCCACTTCCCAGATTTTCTGTAAAAGGGAAATTGCTAAAATGTTAGACCGACAACAGTAGCGCGGACCGTACCTCTCAATCTCTTAAGTAAGAAATCTGGAAAGAGCTATAAATAAACACGTACAGAGGCCCAAAATAGGGAGAATTGTGAAAAATTGCTCTTACAAACTTAGAAAGCTGATAGAATAACAGTTTTGCATTAGCATGCATTTTCTGAAAGGGTATAAAGTCTGCCACTCCAATGTCTGTCATTTTCTAACTATAATCCTTAATAATATGCCTCTAATTTGAAGGCAAACCCCAATTTTATTAAAAACAGACCAAAACATGAGACAAAATTCTGGACATTCTGCAAAATCTGTACAGTTGAGAGGTATGGATACTATGGACAGAATGTACTAAACCACGATACCCCCTCCACCGTCTCAGCTGGAGAACCAAAAGGAAGTCCCTCCAACATCCCCACACAGCCACACCGACCAGGCTGAACCACCACTTTCCAACTCCATACATCATCCCCCAAGGGGACCGATCCTGCACCAGGTCAGCTCCACAAACAGAAATGGAAGCATGTAAAAGTACCATACAATAACCCAAACACAAATACCACAAGGCACCCGATGACATCACAAAGAATCTCGTAACTGAGCTCAATTCCTCTCTAAGAGCAAATGTAAAGTTGTGCTAAGTCCCTCAAACAACTAAAGAAAAGAAAAAAAAAGTTCCCAATAGAGTCAAAGCGTTGTTTAAGGATCAATACCCCTCTTCAGCTTACTAGATTTCTTCACTATGGAAATACATATTTCAAATGTTCCACCATACAAAGATCTGCACTACTAAAGGCTTCAAAATAAAACCAAGCGACAGAATGGTTTAACTGGGCTGTTATCTTACATTCCAAGTGTACGAAACTTCAGCATTGTTCCCCCTTGAACAGCAAGAAATCCAAACCTGACAGGTCTGACAGGTCTGATGTATATATATATATATATATATATATATATATATATATATATATATATAGGTCTACCTGATTTAACCGAAAGCTTCAAACGCCGACAATGAGAACACCGACATCAGAAGATAGACAACGGAGAAGACCAAAAGTTGAAAATCCCGACGCTGAAAACACCGACATGTTAAGGTAAGTGTGCGGTAGGGATGGACATTTGGGTTAGGGTGCGGGTAAGGTAAGTGTGTGATAGTGATGGACGCTAGGGTTAGGGTGCAGGTCAGGTAAGTGTGTGATAGTGATGGACTTTAGGTTTAGGGGCAGGTTAAGTGAGTTAGGGTTAGGGTGCGTAAGTGTGCGATAGTGACGGACTTTAGGGTTAGGGGAGGATTAAGTGAGTTAGGGTTAGGGTGCGGGTAAGGTAAATGTGCGATAGTGACAAACTTAAGGGTTAGGTGTGGATTATGTGAGTTAGGGTTAGGGTGCGGGTAAGGTAAGTGTGCGATAGTGACGGACCTTAGGATTAGGGTTTGGGTTAAGGTTAGTGCATAGATAGTTGTGTATGTAAAGTTTAGTGTAGATTTGTAAGGTGTTTGCTGTGCTGGTGTTGTGTGTGTGTTTTTCGGAAAAGGTATTTTTTTGTTGATTGTCAGGATTGTGGTTTGTCGGGCATGTGAAGTTTCGTGTTTTTGAACTTTTGGTTTTGTGGTGTCGTTTATATCATTGTCAGTGTTTTGGCATGTTGATGTTATCAGGTAGACCCATATATATATATATATATATATATATATATATATGTCTTCACTTCAGAACATCGATGTCGATATTATCAAACTGGAAAATCTTGAGATGAAAATACCGTAACATCAGAATACCAAACGGTGGAGTTTACACATGGTAAGGAAATGCTTGGCCAAATGGAACCCATGCCGAGGCCACAATGCCCTGTCCTCCACTATAGTGCAGTCCTGCAGTTGGTATATTTAATTGAGGGGGTGGGAGGTGCAGCCCCCCACCCACCTAGGTAGGTTTTCGTTACCTCAGCATGATGTTCGGTGTTAGATGGACAAGCGTTTCCGTACCATGAGTAACCTCTAACATTTGATATTCCAATGTTACAGTATTTTTGGCTTGAGATTTTCCAATTCTATAATATAGTTCTATAATATAGACATCGATGTTCTGAAGTGAATCCATATATATATATATATATATATATATATATATATATATATATATATATATATATATATATATATACACATATATACAAACCCCAGTATCAAGTCAATGCATGATTAAAGTTCATGAATTAGATGATGATAGCCAGAAGTGCTTTCGCAGCATCCGTCATGTGCCCTGTGATGACTCCTTCTCCAATTTGTTTGGAGCTACATACACTGATAACATGTCTAACTACATTCATACATGATTTTGTATAAAACCCATTTCTCCTACTATGACTGAACTGCCCTGGTATCTCTCGTCTACATTGCCCTAATTTAATCCTGCAAATCCCCAACAATGAGCAACCCCGCTTTATCTTAAACACCTTATCGTGCATTCAGACTTAAGGGAAAAATGGGAGGGCGGTCTATATTTGTTAAAAAGCTTATCATGTCTAGACAGATTGCAAGAAACCACAATCAGAACTCACTGAACTGCAACTCGGACTAAACAAATGATCAATTATAGCCTACAATTTGAAAGCTGACCTAAATGTCTGTCCGTTATCAACCTCACCAACTCACTCAGTGCCAGCAAAACCACTCACAGGCGATGTGAGAAGGAGCTGCAAGAAAAGGCAAGCACCAGGCTGAGCAGTCTTTTCTTTAAAAAATTTTGCAGGCAGGTACAGTTGAAGTGTATGAACTACCTGCCCTTGCTATCCTACTTGCGATGGTTACTGCCGCATCCTGCATGAGCAGAGGAAACCATTCAGCTAGAGATCTCATAGCCCACAAAACCATTTGTGGCTCAGCTGTGAAACACCTGCAAAATCAGCTTTCTCTCTTTCTCTCTTTTTTTTTATTTGGACTACTTTGCTATAACATAAAAGAAATAAAACATCTTTAAACATGGCCAAAATAATCCTAAACCAATGACTACTTTGCTGACAGAAAACAGAGAAAAGAAAGAGGGGTCAGGGGGCTACCAAAACAACCAATCACACTGAATACTGCCAAGAGATAAAGACATATCCTTCACCCTAAGCTTCCCATTTGCCATCTAACTTTTGGAGCGTGTAATTTAAATCCTACCTAGGCAACCTTTCCCATATTGTTTTCATAATAAGGAGGTCCTTCACAAGACAAACTACCACACTACCCACCCCACACTTCCCCCACATACCCATCTACCTCCTCAAAAGCAAAGGGGGAGAAGAAAAAAAAAACACAGCACTCATCAGATTCACTCACCCAGTTATTAAGCCAAGGCCTATCTGATCACTGGAGTACCTACAAGTTGCCACAGACGTAAGCCTGCACTATAGCATGTTCACACCAAAATGTGATTCCTTCCCAAGTTACACTTGCCTAAACCTCTTAAACTCCTCCCTACCCTTACCTCATTTCTTCCCAATCCATTATTTCCATTTAACCATTTCACCTCCCCACCCCCTCCTAATTCCTGCTACTGTATTTATCTAGCTGCACCTGAAGATGTCCCTGGACAAATTGTGTTTTTTTACCAAACCTCATTTGTTAAATAAAATAATTAGCCCTGTGATTTGTATTTGCTGTTTAATGACAATTAATTTATGTTATGTGATTTGTATCTATTATTCAGTGAAAATCATTTGGTTTTAATGTATTTTAGATGAAGTTGCAAGAACCAATATAGCCGAAAGCACTAAAATTAAGTGGCTATGGTCTTTTTTCATGTGTTTTTATGTTTATTACTGTTTTGTTTTTAATGCAACACTCATCAGTTTATTTCTTGTGTTTATTGTCTGAATCATTGAACATAAAGCAATCTTACAATGTGTTGCTAAGTTTACGGTCAAGGATTTTCAGTTGTATTTTCACCCAGGTTCTGTCATTTTGTTACTTAGGTTTTAGCCAGGTAACTCTCTAGACTATAGCTGATGTAACATTAGGTTGGCCCAGCACAGACAGTGGTATTATTGTATGTAGTGCTGTGCAGATTTCTACCAAAATTAAGTTTTCCGACACATTACTTATGTTCAACATTCTCTTACGTAAAAGGTAAATGTGTTATAGTGTTTGCAAAGTATAACATTTCTCCATCTTTGGAATAGAAATCATAACTAATCCCAGTATTGCTCTAATTTAATAGAAATAGAACTGTAGAAAAGTAATATGCTTTGGCTTCACATGGCTTGCAATAAAGCCCTAATTATGGCTCAAGTGACTGGGAGTTTGGAGTTCACCAAGGAGTGTGAGGAATGAAGGGGCTTTTTCACTAACTTCTCCTGGGGTGGGGGGTGGAAGGGGGTGCATGCTATGGGGTGTACTGCAGCTGTGTTAATCAGTTGTGTGAAAGGATATTGCAGGCAAGTTGTAATGTTGGGCATGTGTGTGGATGGGACCCTAGAAAAGTCATACATAACTGCAGAGGCAGAATAATCCCTTCATATTAACTTGTTGCATACAAATGTGCAGTATGTAAGAAAGCCTACATTTTTAGGGAGTTGGGGCTTAATTAAAAAGTAATAATAATAATTTCTTGCACTGATCATGGCACCATTGCTGGCACTATCTAAATACTTGTACCCAGGAACATTAATTTTATGGTTCTCATCCCAAGGCAAAGAAAGGGATGAAGGAATCAGAAAGAGAGACTTGATAGCTAGAGGACAAAGTGGGACCAGAGCTAAAAAAAAAAAAAAGTAACATGGAGGAAACCATGACTTCATGAAATTTATTTGTACAGTCTTGAGACACACTATAATAGCTAATGCAACTACTTTGAACTTTTAGCCGTATTTTAACTATAGGGTTCTTTCAGCTGCTGATTTCTTATTTTGGAATTAATAAAGATTGTTGCAGATAAAATCAATTTCTGTGCCCCATCATGTGCAATCTGACTCAGCAGGCCGCAAAATACATTTAAATTAATTCATAAAGAAATTAAGTGCTGCTCTTCCTTTTAATCTCACATGTCAGAGCATAATGCTGCAATTGCTTGCTGCACTCACGATTCAAAATTTATACACTTCTTTTTTTTTCATTTCGGTAATAGTTCAAGTAAGTTTGGATCAATCAACCTTGTTGGCTAGCAAATGAATAAATGAAAACTAAATTAAATATAGCCATAAATCAAACATACCCTAGAGAGCAAATGGATGTGAAATTCACATGCAGATAATTGCTATTCTACACCCAGATTATAAACTGCATTCTTGAAACATTTTATAAGGTACATTTATGGTATGGAAATTATACAGATATAGATTCAGATATGACTAATTTTTGCTATACACAGTACTTTCCACTGATTATACTTCATAGTTATGTGACATGCATCGATTTGTAGATTAATTAATTGTGACATGTACAGAGTTTGCACCTAGGATCTGGCATCAGTCCACAATAATAACTCTTCATATTTCTGACTCACTGCCACATTGTGACACTGGGAAATCAGAACCCAAAGGAGTGCATAATGACTACTACACACACAAACACATTCAAGTATACATGTTCTTTCTGTCTCTCTCTCTCATACAAATGCATACGCATACACCCCCTACACACACATATATACAAGCACCCACACAAACATACACACATCCTAAACAAATGCCTCCAAAACAATCAGCGCTTGTCATTTGTCTTTTTTTTGTCTTAACTTGTGAAGGCAGAAGCAACATGTTTAGTGGCCAGGTGCACTTATTACAGTTCTTGCCATGAGCTTGTATTTACCCATTTACAGGTTCACTTTAGGATACAGTATAGAGAGTTAACCACTGAAAAACTGTCATGAGTCTTTAATCTACTTAAGCAATCAGATAAACTGTTGGAATCTTAACCATTGTGCAACATTTCAGGGTTACCCAGTAAGAAATTTCATATGAAAATAATAATCATTATACTGTTTAGTGTGCCTTCTCTGAAGATTAACTCTGCCCACTTGATGGGCTATGTCTATTTAAATGCATTTATCTCCTGGGAATGCTCCTAATAAAATTAATATTTGGACCAGCTGATTGCTGAAATCTTAAAGTTCAGATAAGCCTGTAGGCTGATATGATGCACATTCTCACACTATGAGTGATATATGTAATAGCTGAATAATCTACTGCACTTGATTCATGAAGGTTTGCAGGCTTTACTCTACTAAGACAAACCTTCCCATATTTAAGTCCAGCTACCTCTCTTCACAGTTCATCTTTTACTTTAACAGTCAGCAATGAGCTAGCCTTCAGGTCTGCCATCTCAGCCAGACATTCTGTCATCGTATGTACAACTTTGTCTAATTTTTCATTCACAGATTCCTTTTGTGACATTGCAAGCAATAATTAAGAATGTCAGAGTTACTTTGGTGTACTTTTTCAGAAGAACTAGTGCTGCTCCATCAAAAATCACTTTTCAGCCATGAAATCTCACCTTCCTCCATTTTGACTATACCCATTCAAAGAATTATAAGTGCCTAAAAAGTTTGCAGACAGGAGATATAACATTCTTTGTTCCAATACATTTTGATGTCCATGTGGCCTGTGCACTACCACTATTGCTATATGTAGGAACTATTTGGATCATCTGTGCACAGATAATCTATAAACATTTCCACAGATGAGATATGTGTGGAGGCACACATCAGTAACAGGAAACTTTGACATTACAGATCTAGGAGACAGAAATGATTTTAAGCTACCAATTAATTATTTGTGGACCATGAAATGTCAAAGACTGTGTCCCAGACAGCATGTTTCTGGATCCTTGCCACAAAACATATTCAAACACCTCTGCAAAACCTGAGCATTTTCAGGAGAAGCTTTAAAGTAGTGCAGATATTTGTCTGTGTTGGGTGCCTGCCCGTCATTCCTCACTATGATGGTGCAGCATAAAAAATTCACCATTCTCGTTGACTTACACTGAAAACATAAACAGTATTTTCCCTCTTGTTCCTGTGCTGCTGTGCTGTCTGTCATCACACAACTTTATTTTATGTTTTTACCTTTTAAGCTTCACCGTGTTGCATTATTGAAATCCATATCACTACAGCACATTATGATATGTTAAAGAAATGGCATTGTGCTTTTAGACAAAAACATGGCAGAGCCAGCAAACAGTGGACCAAAATCCGTTTATTGAAGGAAGGAGGAAAAAAACATACCGGATTTCGGCCCTTAGGCCTTCCTCACAAACACTGAGGAAGCCCTAAGGGCCGAAACCGGTATGTTTTTTTTCCTCCTTCCTTCAATAAACGGATTTTGGTCCACTGTTTGCTGGCTCTACCATGTTTTTGTAATTCCTTGATGCCTTTGAGCCGTGCAGTAGCCATACGTGCAGAGGTCTGATTGCACTTATTGTGCTTTTAGACACCATTCATGTATATTGCATATACATGTACATGGACATTTGGGTAAGCTGTAAAAGTACACTAAAGTATATATGAAAAAGTGCACCAGCAAAGGTTGAACACTGACAAGAGTGACCTCAAATGACCAAAAACAAGAAAGTGATTGAACCCACAAAATTTCAAATGCAGCAAACACAATTAAAAGTACAAACTGCAACTAAAATATTATTTAATCATAAATAATGAATGCAAGGGTTTATTTTTATTTTTGTTTATTTATTCATTCATTGTTTTTTTTTTTGACAGATGGACCAGACAATACCCCATACCTATCCTTACTCATGTATGGTAATCCTACCCCATATCTGTCTGTAATTCTAACCCTGCGCCTTACCTTTTTTTCTGTTGGTGTTTTACTGTTTACAAAAATAATCTACTTGTCTTTTGCAATCAGTTCAGTTTTATATGGGGATTGGGTGTGTTTTGTGTTTTTCATTAAGGTGAGGTTCAGGAAATGTATTTTTGGTTAGTCTAGGATTAAGTATAGATTTTTCATTTTATTGACATTCAGGATTTTGTGCATTGGTAATTTTGACTATACATGCAAACATCTATCTCTCTATAGATTAATGTGCATGTGTGTGTGTGTGTGTGTGTGTGTGTGTGTGTGTGTGTGTGTGTGTGTGTGTGTGTGTGTGTGTGTGTGTGCGTGTGTGTGTGTTTGGTCTGTGCAACATTGCAACACCTTTCATCAACAAAAAAAAATGATCAGCACACACACTATTGACAGTTTAACACTCATGCTCCAAAAACTAAACATGGAGCATATAACTTAAAACAAATTATTTGTGTGGGATATTATGCCCCCTGTACCCCCATTCCCTTTGTTACTGACATATACCAGCTCCAAGATCACACAATTGCAGGGAAAAGGGCATATATCCCATCTGCTCTATTACAGTGATCTTGTAGCAGCAGTCTTGACAACCTGATCTCTCGACCAAACGGAGACAACAATACAGCTGCTGACCATACACGTATTGTAGTATTTCAATTCAACAGTACCAACAGAAACACTCTTTATTATATTTGCCACCAGCTTTCCAAGATTTAGGATGGGTTTATTTACAAGGGAGTTGAGAAAAGCATGTGCCCTTCTTGTTTAAAACAGGTAGAAACAGATAATTTAAACAAAATTAACTTATTAAACATTACTTACAGGTTTGGGAAAATAACACTTTAGAATGTCATTTTTCCTATTCAACACATTACATATAAAGAATATCTCAAAGCCATCCCAAAACTATACAAGGCTTGCAGGTGTTTCTTTGTGGCATAAGTAGTAATCATTCCATATGTAGGGAAGATTCTCAACAGCTTCCACCCATACCTCTCAACCTGGAAACATCAAAAATCTGGGCAAAGGCCCATGAAAAGTAGGTACAAATAGCCAAAAATCAGGATGCTGATTAAAGTAAAATTTGCACACATAATCACATAACCCCACCCAATCTAATGGAATTGTGGGATATCGAAGTGAAGATTAAAGTAACTAATTAGGAATGGTAGATACTGGTGTGCTTACATTAACTGCAGTGGTTATTTAATCAGCATATATTTAGATACATTTCTATATTCACAAGATGAAGAAAATCAAGTAAAAAAACAGTACCTCTCCATGGGAGAGCTGTAGCCATTACATTTTACACTATTGCAAAGCCCAGCATTGCATTACAGTTCAAAAATTAAGCAGAACAGGTAGGGCAGGGACTGTACTTCGGGCTGCATGCAAAAAGCTGTATCTTCAGGACTTAGTTGCTTAGATTTTTGGAAAGAAATCAGAAATGAGCTTATACAAACCAGGCAGAGTTTTTTCCAGTATGTGAATTTTCTCCCAAACCTAAGATGCCCATTTTGTCGACAGCAGAAAGGAGAGGGAGTCAGCTTTTAGAAATAATTCATTAGCAATGTGACAAATGGTGGCATGGCAGCTAAATAACTTAATTGCAAGCAAAAAAAAGCAGATGAAAGTGCAGCTCTCCAATGGGCTAATAATTAGAGAGGTTAGAAAATGGTATCCTAACAACAACCAATCAGACTTCATCCTATCTTTTATACCTCAACCATAGTTTGTTATGAGAATTTTCATCTGAATTTTGAGTCTTAAAAATTTCAAGTTCTATTATTCCATGCTGAGTTTGTCATATTTAAACTGCTATCATCTATGTCAAATAATACTGAATCATGAACTGATACAAAAAAAGTTGTTAGTATACATAGTCCTTAACCATAATGATACATAGTCCTTAACCATAATGAAACTGCGCACTTTTTACAGATGGAGAAAAGCCCATTGGCATTTATCAAAGCTGTGAGATATAAACCATCAGTATTAAGTGCGAGTTTCTCAAAAAATGAGACATTTAATTTGGAGAAAGGTGGAACTTTGCTTTCAGTAGGCCTTTTTAGACAAAAATCCTAAATACCTCTGCATGCATAACTACATAATAACACTGACATTGTAGGGTTTGTCATCTCTTCCCTGATACACGCATTTCTGCCAGCAACCAAGAGTCACTGAAAGTATTATTTCAAAAACTTGAAACATAGTACACACACAGCTATCAATCACAGCGAGATTTTCATAGGTTCATAGGTAAGTACTAGGCAATCTGCCCGATGGCATCTATAATCCTAGCCAGAATGTGTTGGCTTTCACCGCCTCCTTAAATTAGTTCCCTGTGCCTCTGTCCAGCACAGCCATTAGTTCCCTGTGCATCTGTCCAGCAGAGCCACTGCAGTGATCCCTGGAGTAAATTTTCTGTTTCCCATCCAGTCATCAAGGTTTCTCTTGAAGAGTGTTAGTGAGGTGCTCTGCCTAATGCAGATTGGAATCCTGTTCCAAAGCATGGGGAGTCTCTGGGACAGAAGTCTATCCCTCTACCATGTCCTATTTATCATTGTGGTGAGGTTTAGATCCCTAGAGCATGTGGCTCTTGGGGATTTGTTTTTTTTTAGGTGGAGCATGTCCATCAGTTCTGGGTTGGACATGGCCTTGTATGTCAGGCAAAGATCACCTCTGAGTAAGCGGTATGCAACCGAGTACTTCTGGAGTTTCTTCAGTCGGGCTGCATAGGGCATCTGTTTGAGGCTAGTAATCCTCTTGGTGAGGTACTTCTGTGGTCTTTCCAGCTGTTGCAGGTATCTTGTAAGGTACATCCCAAATAGGGCATTGTGCTCTATGATGGGTCAGATGAGTGATGAGTGATGAGTAGAGAGGCACAATAACCTCTTTTGTTATAAATGTGAACCCTTTTGTGATTAGGTGGACAACATAGAAGGATTTTCTAACCACCTTGGCAATATGATTATCAAAGGAGAGATTACTATCTACTTGGGTCCCCAGATCCCTTATTACATTTTCTGTATTTAGGAGACTACCACATACTTTGTTTTTTCCAAAGGGGATGACTATGCACTTTTTGGCATTTAGCTTGAGGCCATGATTTTGACACCAGGTATTCGTCTCAGTGAGACCCTTCTAGAGGATGTCTGTATCAGCCGGAAAGTCAATTATGGCTCCCAGTTTGAAGTCATCTGCGAACTTGGTCAGCCATAGTCCTCCTGTGCTTTCCTGTACCTCTGAGAAGTATATACTGAACAGGAGGGGTCCCAGGACAAAGTCCTGGGAGACGCCACTTGTAACCAGTTTAGAGTTGGACCTAGAGCCTGCAACTCTCACAATGTGTATTCTATCCGTGAGCCAACTGGCAACCCATCTCATGACATAGGGGTTTATGTTCAGGCTGGTGAGCTTGTCTATAATACCAGAATGGGGGATGGTGTCAAAAGCCTTTGCAAGGTCTAGGTAGGCTGTGTGGACCTCCTGTCCCTCATCTAAAGCCTTGGTAACTGTCTCAAAGAAGTCCACCAGGTTTAGGAGGCATGATCTGCCCTTAACAAAGCCTAACTGGGTAGGGTCCAGTGTTTGGAGGTTCCTAATGTCTCTGTTAATGAGTTCCATGATGATGTGCTCCATAGCCTTGCAGACCAGACTAGTCAGGCTTATAGGGCGATAGTTCCCGGGGTCCATTGTGGTTCCACCTTTGTGGAGCGGGAAAACTGTTGTTGTGCACCACTCTATGGATACATAGCCTGTAGAGAGGCTGATTTTGAACAGTGTGTTTAGGTGAGGGGTTAGTTCATTTTGGAGCTCATGTAAGACACAGCCTGGGACACCGTCCAGTACCATTGAAGCTGTGTTTTTGGCTTTGGATAGAGCTGTTTTAACCTGTGTGTCAGTGATTGCCAGGGCTCTACATTCTTCTGGTATGGTTTTTGGCCCTTTAGGGGGTGAGAGGGAGGGTGAAGTTTGCACTAAACCTGCCTGTCAGAATGTTGGCAATATCAGTTGGTTCAGTGTATTTTGTGCCATTCTGCACTAATTCAGATCAGATCTGAGAGTTTCCACTTAGGTTCTTGACATAGCTAAAGAACGCTTTGTGGTTATCTTTGGAGTCCTTGGCGAATTTTGTTTCAAAGCTAGCCTTGGATGATTTTATGAGGGATCGTAGTTTCTTGCTGATACTGATCAGGAATGTCTTTCCTTCTTGAGATTTTACTCTTTTCTGTACTAGTTTACTCCTTCTATTGTATAGCTTGTTTATGACAGGGGTCCACCAGACTGGTTTCCTTTTCTTGGAGGAGTGAGTCTTGGTTTTGCTTGGGATAGCACGATCCATGCATTCTTGCAGGTGCTCACAGAGTGCCTTTGTAAGGGATTCAGCAGCTTGGACAGCATTGTCCTTTAGCATGGGGGCTGTGAACCTTTCCACCTCAGTCTTAAGTAACGTAAAGTTTGCTTTTGAAAAGTTTTTCACAGTGGTTTCCTTGATAGGGGGTGGGGGTGAAATGTGAATATCCAGAGTGATTAGTCTATGGTCTGATCTAACCAGTGAGGGGTTGACATCTGGTGTGGAACACCGGTCGCCCATGTTGGTGATGACCAGGTCCAATATGTTGTCACCTCTGTTGGAGGTGTTGACCAGTTGATCCAGGGCATTCGAGTTTATAAATTCTAGGATGCATTGGGCAAGGGAGTTAGTACTTGAGTAGTTCTTCCAGTTAATGTTTGGGTAATTAAAATCACCTAATATTAGGGCATTTGGTATGACCTTCATATTTTCCAGTGTCTCCAGAAATGCGGAATGGGTGTCCTGGGTCATGGTGGGTGATCTGCAGCAAGCTACAGTTTGAATTGCAGTTTTGCCCATTGTTTTGAATGCATAAAACATATTTTAGGTTAATTTCTTCTCTTTAGGATCAAGTTACTATCACTGTCACTCCTTGGCAGCCACTATCTCAGCCTACACACACAATAGCTAAATTTAGAGATAACTCATCCAGTAAGCAAAGCAACATGTTGAAGGTTACAAAATCTGGATTAAAAAAAAAAAAACAATAGTCCAAGAAATAAGTCTCATGCTACAGGTCACTGACTGATAGATACAAAACTAGTAGCAAGTAGGAATGTCACCACAACACCCACAGTTTGAAATTCCCACTGCAGCCAAGTCCAACAGGCAGTCAGACACTGCCTCATGAAGCTGATGTCATCATGCATGCTGGCGATGCATGATGACATCAGCAATAACTTAAAATTGTAAATAAAATTTAAAAAAAAATCTGAAATTGAAGGGGCCACTCGGAAATTTGTGACAACCCAATATTTTGCCCTGAAAAATGGTAAATGCTGAGAAATTCAGTATAGTTGAGAGCTATGCTTCTATCAAAGGCACAACCAGCCCTACAGGCAGAACAGTCTTCGTTTAACTTGCATTTGCAGGACAGCAGCTCCACTTTTCCAAAGACATCTTCTTCAATTTAAAGTAGCTGGGACCTCCTTCCTAGAAATCCCAGTAGAGTTAGAATTAAGCACAACTTGCAAACCTCCTGAGCTTAGAGCTAATACATGGCTATTTTTACCCTCATATGACTTTCTGTTTCTTGAATATAAAGCTTGTATCATTTTTAGCACCACATCTCTAAATGTGCAACGTGTTTGGTAAGGTTTTTTTAATTTCTGCACTCTTCTCCCTTGCATTCAAAATTAGCAAAGCAGTCACTATATTACATTACCCCTACTATAGAACCATTGGTTGTAGCACTCACAGATTGGGTATAGACCAGTGACAGCTGTCAGCACACCTCACACAGTTCTTTGTAATATCCTATCACACTCTTAATGAGAGTGATTTCTTCCTCCCAGGTTTCCTAGGTTTCTCTTGCTATGCTCGACAAGTATTTTGACTGTTTGTCCCACAGTAGCTAAAGTGGAAAAAATCCCTTTGAGTCTTTGGTTACTTTCCTTAGAGTGAAAGGAAAGTACGAACGCAGCTAGTCTCCTTTTTCCTATTTTCTTCTATAACTTTGTTAAGTATTGATTTCAAAGTTTTGTTAAAGCATTTCACTAGCCTGTCTGTTTGAGGGTGGTATACAGAGGCTCTCAGGTGGTTTACTATAAAGAAATGGCATAGCTCATGCATTAGTCTGGACATGAATGGCACACATTGGTCCATAAGGATTTCTCAGGGAATTATGGCCATAGATAAAAGTAGCAACAGTTCTTTTTTTAAAGTCGTAGTGTTTGCTCATCTTTGGGAAGTGCCAGCAGGAACTTTGTGGTGTAATCAGTGATCAGTAATATGAACTGTTAATATTTGCTTAGCTTCATGAGGGGTCCTACAAGGTCCATAGTTAATTTCTCATGTGGGACTTCTAATGCAGGGAAGTAAATCAAACCATTCCCAAACTCTGGGTTGGGTGCTGTATTTTGGGTATTCTGGGTAAGGTGCACAAAATTATGTTTTCTTTCTTTCATAACACCTGTTCAGAAACACCTAAGTAAAATCCTAGCATTCATTACTCCTTCTTTACCTGCTAAAGTAAATCATTTTTAGTTAACATACATAGGTATGACATCTGGTTAATGGCCTCCTTTTTAATTCTTGCTATGTTTTACCTAGCTCCACTTAAAATGTCATATTTTAGCTGTTTTTTTTAAGTTGACATGATTTTTGTGGCATTCCTGCAGGTCATATATTGTACACAGTTTGATGTGAGGTGGGGACATAGCTTCATCTCTTCCAAAGACTGGTACTGCTTTTTCTGTGTCATCTAACACTTCAGCTATACAGGGCAGTTCATAAAAGCATTTTCTTTGATTTAGGGGGGTAGTGGGTTTCCTGTCTCCATCGTATTTCTTCTCCTACTTATTCCATCATTATAGCACTGGTTTGCCGCTCGTCCAGTTTTCTGTTTAAGCTTCCTTTTTGTTTGCCCACCATGATATTCATATGTCTCATTCTGACTTTCTGTACTTGTTTCCCTTCAAACAATTGTGGACCATTCTTCATCAGTCTCTGTACTGACTTATCAGTACTCTGACTACTGGTATTATATGCACAATAACCTTGGCTGTGAGCCCTTCATAGTTTCATAGGTTGGTACTAGACTATCGGCCCTAGGGCCTATACAAGCCTAGCCATAACAATTCCCTGGCTATTTCTTCCCACAGTATTTACTTCCCTGGAACCGTCTACCACGGCAACTGACATGATCCCCGAGGTGAATTTCCTATCTCCCATCCAATCATCAAGGTTCCTTTTGAAGAGGGCCTTTCCTGTACAGTTCTGTACTTAATCCTTTTGTTGTCTTAACTTTCTGGTTAGACTCAGTTTTAGATTTATCTTCTATGGAGATCCGACCATTACTGCCTTTAGAAACCTTTAATGCCATAGTTTTTTTTTCTTTATTAGTGCTGTGTATCATTATCAGTATGTCTGGCTTTGCTCTATTTTCATATTTTTTATAACTATTTCAAATGTGAAAAAGTCATGTCCAAATATCACACTGTATGTTTAGTTAGGTGCTAAAGCTTTTTAATTTTTACTCAGACAACAAGATAGTCCTTCTTGTCCCCAAGTACATGCATTCCCTCAATGTTCTGATTGCTATTTTATTATTATAAGCATAATGATCTCCATTTAACATGGTCATGCTTTCTGAATCTAGCAATATTTGCAATTCCTTTCCATCTACAAAATAGAGTAGCTTCCACTTCCAGGCAGTTGGCTTACAGGAGTAAGGAGATATTAGCAAACTGCTTGCTATGGCCCAGTGGTACAAGGTTTGATTCCCTCAGCTTCAATTACCTGTGTGACTGAGCCAATCACTTAAGTAGACGCTGCTCCCAAGCTGAGTATGAAAAAGGTTGGTGGAGGTCAGTGCTCTCCCCCTTAGTTTGTGGAGTGCAGATAATTTGGTTTGTTTTGCTTACTTTCATTATATGAAAACAAGACAGTTTAAAATATCTTTAGAAAGCAGCATTTGACAGTTCATTGTTGAATAGCAACAACATGATACATACTGTTAGCAGCATAGGCAATGTAGCACAACTGTGTGGGGCAAGTCATTTTCTGAATTACCAGATGAAGGTACCGATGGAACTGTGACATTACGCTCTGCAGTTTATATCAACAAGAAAGCAGTGTGCAGTATATTAAAAATACAGAATACAGCATTTTAAAGTATCTGTGGGAATCATTTTATCATGATAGGAAAGCAAGCTATAACATTTCAAATGTCTGCAGAAGCCATCATTTGACACTATTGTTGAATTCAAAAGGGCATACATTGTCAGCAACATAGAGCTATTGTGATTTAAAAGTAGGACTCCTCCACAGAATGGGCCTGTGTTATAGATTGTAGATTATGGTACAGTGGGGGTCTACAAAAAACATGTAGATCAATGGTTAACTCACCATAGCAAAATATATTTTTGAGTTCTCAGAAGAAGAAGTGATATTGCCATCTAATTCTATTACACCACCATCCAACTAATCACTTTTTGCAGAAACTGTAGCTTCATATTTTTCTCCCATAACTGTAGGGAATCAGCAAAGCAGTACTGACTCTATTAATGTTACCCCTCAGAATTAAGGCAGATTGTTTGGTGCATTGCAAGCAATGATAAATTGCAAACACTAACAGGCTTGTATGTGTAAACCTCTAAATTATCCAAACTTGTTAGTTATCTAGGAGAACAGGCAGTCTCAGTATGGTATACACAGTAAGCCTAGTCAAGAAGCAAATTCTGTGTAATGATTTCACTGACTGTCTTATTGTCTGGGACAATCTTCCTTCAATCACTACTTAGTTATATTATTTATATCAAATGTTTTTCTTATATGATTTTTTTTAATTACAAAAGGGAGACATCATGAATCTGTGTGAAAGTCTTATCTTGAAATTTGAAATTAGTATTGTTTATTAAAATTGCTATGCAGACTTGCGAGTCATATAATTTGTGTTATGTTAGAGAAGATTATGTAGTTAAAAACTAAAACTGCATGTAAATAAGTGCAGCCTATTTTAAGAAACCCTATCTGCTGACTCCATGCTTTAACAAAGCATTGAAAAGGTAGACAGAAACTTTAAATAAATGACAATGCCCCCATACCTCTACTGCAAGGGGCTGTATGCTTCCAGCCTCATCGCTGTAACTATTTCTAAGGTTGACACACATCAGAGTAAGTTACAAGTTGAGTCACTCTTGTCCAAGTCAGTCTGTTCTTCTGAGGTAGTCAGTCTTAGATTACTTTAAGCACAATTTGAGTGATGTACCATTGAAAATTGTCCCTTTCACACCCACTTCTTGCAGAAGGCATTTTATGACATCTGAGCTCACTAGTCTGAATGAAGAGAAGCATTAGATTCAGGCAAAAATTGCATTAACAGTTCTAATGAGCAAGTTGGGGACTAGAGAAGCACTAGGCTTCACCCTCATCCCATAAATGAAGTTGCGTGACTCGTCTAAAACTGTGACATTTGTGGTAGTATAGAATTAGCTCAACGATTCATAAGAAAAGGGGTAAAGGAATATTTTCTCAACTTCTAAGTAACATAGTTGACCAGGGTCCCCCAGCCATGTCAGTGTTTCAGTATCTTGGAGATTTGTTAACAAGAGTAACGGGTGTTGGGGGGTGGATCAGTAGATGGGTGAAGTGGTAGCACTAATGTAGGCATTACACAGGCTGTGGTGGTAAATCAGAATCTGAGGCCTAGGGTGAAGCTGGCAGTTTACTGCACTGTGTACATCCCTATCCTCAGCTATGTTTATGAGCTTTGATTAGTGACTGAAACAATGAGACTGCAGCTATATTTTC
>NC_056730.1:553994794-554102294 GCF_019279795.1 Protopterus annectens | reverse complement strand
AGAGGCTACAGTCCACCTGTGTGCCATGGTCTCATCACACTTTCGGTGTTAAGTAGACTACCACCTATGTGGTAGTTCATGGGTACAGAGATTTTACCAAAAAGGATGACAATGCACTTTTTGGCATTGAGTTTGAGGCCATGGCTTTGACACCAGGCACCTGTCTCAGTGAGGTCCTTTTGTAGGATGTCCACATCGTTAAGAGTTTTGATTATGGCTACTAGTTTGCAGTCATCTGCGAACTTTATTAGCCAAAGACCTTCTGTGTTAGCTTGTACTTCAAAGAAATAGATACCAAACAGATGAGGACCCAGTACTGTACCCTGTGGTACTCCACTTGTCACTGGTATGAAGGTGGATTTAGGGTCTGCTACTTACACAGTGTGGGTTCTGTCGGTGAGCGGGTTGGCAAACCATCTTGTGACATAGGGATTTATACCTAGTTTAGTGAGTTTATCTATAATTCCAGAGTGAGAGATGGTGTCAAAAGCCTTGCCGAGATCTAGATAGGCTGTGTGTACCACCTTACTCTCATCTACGGCTTTGGTGACCACTTCAAAGAAGTCTATCAGGTTTACAAGACATGATCTGCCTTTTATAAACCCGAACTGGGTAGGGTCCAGAGTTTGGAGGTTACCAATGTCATTGTTTATAAGTTCCATGATGATACGTTCCATAGCCTTGCAGACCAGGCTCGTCTGGCTAATGGGACAGTAGTTCCTGGGGCCTGTGGTAGCTCTCCCTTTGTGGAGTGGGATAACTGTTGCTGTGCACCATTCAGTGGGCACAAAGCCTGAGGTGAGGCTATGATTGAACATAGTACTTAGGTGGGGTGTCAGTTTGTTCTGTAGTTTGTGTAGAACACAGCCTGGGATGTTGTCAGGTCCCATGGATGCTGTGTTCTTGGCTTTGGAGAGTGTGTTTTTTACCTGTGCAGCCATGATTACAGGAACTTTTCATTCTTCCGGTATAGCAATGGGCCCTTTAGGGGGTGAGAGAGGGGCAAACTTAGCATGGAACCTATCTGCCAGGATGTTTGCAATATCAGTTGGTTCTGTATATTTAGTGCCATTTTGCTGTAACTCAGAGCAGATCTGAGTGTTGCCATTGAGATTCTTGACATAGCTATAGAATGCTTTGTGGTTGTCTTTAGAATCAGTGGTGATTTGGAGGATTTTATGAGGGATCTCAGCTTCTTACTGAGGCTGACCAGGGAGTTCCTCCAATCATGGGATTTTACTCTTTTTTGCAACAGTTTCTTTCTTCTGTTGTAGAGTTTGTTTATGGCAGGGGACCACCAGATTGGCTTCCTTTTTTTGGAGGATAGCATCTTGGTTCTGATAGGAAATGCATGATCCATGCACTCGTGTAAGTGCTTATAAAGTACATTTGTAAAGGATTCAGCAGTCGTACCTCTATTGTCCATCAGCATGGGTGTCATGAAGTTTGTCACTTCTGTCTTATGAAGTATGAAGTTGGCTTTGGAGAAATATTTTATGGTAGATTCCCTTATAGGGGGGTGGGAGTGGGATGTGGATGTCTAGGATGATTAGCTTGTGGTCGGATCTGACCAACAAGGAATTGACCTCTGGTGTGGAACACCGGTTGCCCATGTTGGTAATGAACAGGTCTAGGATATTGCTGCCCCTGGTGGGGGTTTGGATAAGTTGATCCAAGGTGTTGAAATTTATGAATTCCAGAATACGTTGAGCACAAGAGTTGGTACATGAGTAGTTTTCCCAGTTAATCGTGGGGTAGTTGAAATCACCTATTATTAGGGTGTTAGGTTGTACCCTAATATTTTCCAGCATATCAAGAAATGAGGAGTGGGAATCCTGGGGCATGGTGGGGGATCTGTAGCAAGCTACAATTTGGATTGCGGTCTTGCCCATGCATTATGCTGAGCAACTAGCCTGGAAGTGTGGATATCCTTAATGAATATGGACATGCCTCCACCTTTAGTGTTTCGGTCCAGGTTAGGTGTCCGAAAGGTGTGGTATGAATTATAGCCTGGTAATGCAGGGGTGCTCACTGGAGCCTTGAACCAGGTCTCAGTTACTGCACAGATTGTCGATGTTCTCCATTTTAAGGAGTGCCTTGAGTAAGTGCATTTTGAGGTTTAGACTTCTAGCATTGAGTAGCATTACCCTCAGATTTTGCTTGGTTGTACCTGTTACAGTGGTGAATTTGTCATTTGAACCTTGCCTAAAAAAAGGCACTATGGGGTGGCAAGAGCCTTAGCCAGTATCCGGAATCCCAAGGGCAACAGGTGCAGGCCATCTTTGGCAAAGCATCGTGGTTTGTCGATCATTTCATCCCAGGCAGACAGATACTGGATCCCCTTAGAATGACACCAGAATCTTAGCCAGTTGTTGAAGTCAATCATTTTGTCCTTGTACTGTGGTATCATTCTGGGTGATGGCAGGATGCTACTCAGAGCTAGGGTCATACCTGCCTGGGCTACAAGATCAGATAGCTCCTCCATGTCTCTTTCCATGTTGTCCAGGGAGATATGTCTCAGGTCATTCACACCAACATGGACAATGACAGAGTCATATTTGTACTTGTTGTGGAGTGACCTGAGCGTGTGCATTATGTGGCAGATCCTGGCACCCGAAAGGCAGCTGACAGTAACTTTCTCCTTGTTTAGCCTGGTGAGTGGAACATCGGTGTGCCTGACTATAGAATCACCTATGACTAGCATGTTGGGTACATTGTTATGCCTTATGGGCTGCGGTTGAGTGGCACACTGAATTTGTAGGCTATGTATCATTTGGGTTCTATTGAGGGGCAGAGGTTGCTTGTTTTTTGCTTTGGAGGTCCCTGTTGCTTAGGTAGATTTTTATTGAGAGCCTCTGCAAATGTAGGTGTGTGTTTTGTTTTTCTATGTGTGTGTTTTGGTAATGTAGGTTTTGGGGGACTATGTGATAAGTGTGGTGTGGTGCAAGTGTTTACCTTCTCCTCTTGATTGTTTAGTCCAGTCTTGGGTGAAGAGAGCTTTGCTTCCAGTTTGGTTATATAAGTGCATCTCTCACAGGTTGTGGTGTTGGGTGGTAGGAGGAGAGGGTTGTCTGTGTACATGAGGCAGTTGCTGCATTGCCCCAAGATGCCCAGATTCATCAGGTGGACAGGAGAAAACACCGGGAGCTGACTGTTAGACATGCCTGGATAGGTGCTTATTTATTAAGTACTAAAAACTGTTTTCTTCTAGACAAGTGATTAAAGTTGAGTGCTGTAGTAATTTGTAGCTTATTTAGTGCTTATAATGAGTTCTGAACAAGTGCTGAGCTCAAAGAAACAGATTTGAGTTCTGAAACTATGTATATGTATGTCTGCAGACACTTGAAATACATGACTGTGGCAATTTGAAGCTCTGCCTTCATCCCAGCCTACCAGCAGAGGGATGATTAGGCAGTCGTTTTTTTTGGGAGGGGGGTTAGTGAGGCAGGCATTTCCCAGATAGGACTTGTATATCCAGACAGCGGATAGCTTGTTAGTTTATTGTGAGCTACAATTTTGTATTCTTTGAACATTAAGTCCTGGGTACAACTTATGTCTTTCTTGAAAGAAAGAAAGAATAAGACTGAAATTCTTTTCTTACTCAAGTTTTCTTTATTTAGGTCACCACTGGATTAAAAGGCTAGGAAAATGCTCTAAAATACATCCCAGAACATCTACAACCAATATGGCTTTTGGGCACACCTGGATTATTTGAGTTATTTCCTAAATGGTTATTACTTTGTTGTCTTGGTCAGAAAAGGTGTGTTGAAAGGATCGAAGGAAAACTAAAGTTGAACAGCAACACAATTTCTTTCCTCAATCATAATTTCTGTTCAAGCCATTTTTGGATGAAAAGGTTGTGTAACAAGAAAAAAAATTACAATGCACTTCAGAACATATAGGGAGTTGTGGCTTCTTGAAAAAGTTGGAGAGTAAGGCAAAATGTGAGAAAAGGAAGAAAAAAGTAGTGTGCATAGTATGGGGATCCAAGATGGGGGAAAAACAGGGGAAGACTGGAGGGTATGTGTGTGTGTGTGTGGGGGGGCTGCGCTGAAACAGTAGGCCTAGGATGGCATTTCACCTAAGTCCAGACCTGTACATAAAATTGCTGCAATGTATCATTGTTGCAACTAAATGCCAGTAACTGTAAATGTCCCTTTGTGAGATGGTCCAACATAGTGTGGTACACAGGCCTGTTGTAATGTAACAGCATTGCAGCTACAGGTCAGTCTGTGTGCACTGCTCCTAAAATTTTGCAATATGAACTAAAATGTTGCTTAGGAAGGATGGCAGTGACAAGGTGATACATAGACTTGACATGCCCAGAGGGTCCCCAACTCGACATTTTCTGGGGGCCCCCAAAATGCTAACACAAGCCCTGATAACACCAGAAAATGTTAATTATGTGAGTCCTGAACTCATTAAGTGAAGTAGTATTACCTTTACAAGGCCACAGTCTTGCATAGTGCAGACATATAGCAAATACATATAAGAAACTGAATGCAAATATAATTACTAAATGAGAATACATAATACATGCCCCTGTGCCTAGAAAGCCTCTCCATTCACCTTTTATACAGAAGGCTGTACTCCAAAGTAGCCTTCTGACCAAGAAGAAAAGATATATATCATTATATTATAGGCTTATACTATTCACATTTATAAATATTAAAACCAATATAACCGTGCAGACAAGAACAAACATGTCTTTAATAAGTTATAAGACATCCTTGTGCCTTTTCACTAACCTTGTCTTCTCATTGGCTAAGAAGGGCAGGATGCCCTCCTCAGGTCATTTTAATGGTGCTTTCACTGTTCATCAACCATGGTATGTCAGTAGCATCAAACACCTTCCTGGCAAGACTGTGCCAGGTACCCTCTTATGAGTCTTCAGTCAGGCACTCTTTGTGTTCCATAAACAATACAGATAAAGGAACATTCTGCTTTCATTGCAGTACCACTGGGGAATATTGTCTAACGTATTGCCCTTGGAAGTAATGGCTATTCACCAGGTTGTATTCCAAAAACCTATGGCAGGCCTCTTACTGTCATGGTATTTTCTTTTTTGACATGTGTTGACCATTATAGGTTATCTTGTCAGCATGGACTGTTGTGATGTGCTCATTATGTGGAGCACACAATGTTGGTATGGTGGGGTGGTGTTCGGCTGTGAGCACAGTATATGTGTACTATCAATATGTTGCTTAGCCACAGTAACAATTTTGTTCCTTAATGTCTCAATGGGATATAAAAGTAAGCTACTTTTCTTCACATCTCCATAAGGGTCATTGGCCTGCCCCTACATGCACAATGCAGTGCAACCCATAGGGGCACATCCAGAAGCACTAGATTGAGAAACCCTCTTAACAAGAACTGATCCACACACACATAAAAATAGCTGCTCAAGAACATTCCTTTGCTAGTGCTTGATTAGCATAACTATCAAGACAGAAGCTTTCAATTTTCATGAAAAAATTCCCTGTGGCCACCACAAGCTTCATCGTGCTATATATAATATGTTGTTCATTCTCCCTCTCTAACACAGATGACAAGCAGGCAGGGTATTACATTTAGATGCTTTAATACATAGAAACACATCAGGCTGGATAGCAGCATTGTAAAATACAAATGAACTGGTTAACATAGCTTACATACATACATGCTTATATCTCGACAGCTAACTGCAAAATGGCAGTCAGGCTTGCACGTGCTCAGTATATATATACTTGTGCAAGCCCTTGGATAACTTCTTAAAGGTACATACACACACATTGATCTACATCCTCTTTCTTAAAAATATTTCCCCTTGTAAAAACAATACTAGAGTTAGACATACATTACTATTGACATTAGAAACAAAACACATGTTCATGTTCAAGTTGCTTTGTATCTGTTACAGGGTTTAGAAAGGTGATCATATCTCATAACATAACAATCTTGACCAAACTTAGCAGCAGGGACAGTCTTCAGTGAACAACTCATATCAGGAACTTCTGAATTCATCACAGGAACAGGAATGTCCTCTGGAACTTCCTCTGGAATTGGAACACTGGACAACTCACTCTGAGATAAAGAGTCTATCTCACAAGCTATATGCTGTGGCATAGTCACAGACACCGGTAGTAAATGCTTCTGATTCTGCCTAAAGGATGCTCCTTGTGATTACACAATATATGATCTCAGCTCTGAACAAATACTCTTCATGACACCAATCTGATCATAACCATTGGACGTTTGCATCCTTACCACTTCTCATAATGGATTGAGCCATTTGCTGGTTTTATCATAGTAGGACTTTTGGGTTAAATGCTTCTTCAGCTAATTGCTTTTCACTTATCTGCTGTTCTTGACACATGGAACTAACAATTGACTACTAATTGGTAATGTGGTTCTGGTTTGTCTTGACAGAAGTTTCTGTGGAAGTGAACCAGTATATCATGAGGAACATTTCTAAGATTCAAGAAATTTAGGAAAACATCACTATTATCTCATTTTGACTTCCTAGCAAGTGGTTTACACTTTGAACTGCATGTTCTGCTAAACCATTTGACTGCGGGTACTCAGGGCTACTTGTGACATTAGTAAAGTCCCATTCTTCAGCAAATCGTTTGAACTGTTCTCTTGTAAACTGCGTGCCATTGTCAGAAATACCTTTGTACAGACTATCACATACTGCAAAATGATGCTTCAACTTAGTAATGATAGTACTTGATACTAGGGTAGGAAGTAAGTCAATCTTGAGCCAATTGGAGTAAGAGTCTACTAATATCAAATAATGTTGACAACTCCACTCAAAAATGTTGGTGGCTACTGTCGACCAAGGTAGTTCTGGAATCTGGTTTAGCTGAAGTGGTTCCTTCTGTTGATGGAACAAGATGAAAGTGCTCTCTCAATTTCTTGTGACACAGAAGCCCAAAATACAAGCTCTCGAACCCTTCTTTTGGTAGAGTCGGTTCCTGGGTGACCACAATGCAAGATAGTAATGTACTCTTGTTGCAATGACTTTGGAACAATTACTTTTGCACCATTAATAATGAGACCTTTGTCAGACAAAATCTCATCTCTGTATAGAAAATAAGGTTGAACTTTTTGAGGTAAACTAGATTGCTTTGACAGCCACCCTTGATTGATAAAGTGGTTGAGCCTTTGTAGAACTGTATCTGTGACTGTATGATCTCTCAGCTCATCAAGATGTTTGGAAGAAAAACTTCTGACTTTCATGACTTCAAAATCAAGATTCTCATCCTCATGCTGTTCTGTGGTGTTTCTGGGTGATCTTGATAATGTATCAGCAAGATAAAGAAGTTTGCATTTCTTGTAGACAAGATTGAAATGATACTTTTGCAATTTTGGCATTATGCGTTGCAGTTGGGCTGGAGCTGAATGCATAGGCTTTCTGAAGATAGAGACTAGGGGTTGGTGGTCTGTTTCAATCTGGATAGGGCTACCATAAACACAATCATGGAACTTTGAGCATGCAAACACAATTGCCAAAACCCTTTCTCAGTCTGGGAATACTGCATTCCAGTTTGTGTGTGATTTTACAATGCATAGGCAACAGGCTGATCCTCTTGTAGAATGACTGCACCAAGACCAAATTTTGAAGCATCATATGAATGTGTTACTGGTTTGTGAGTATCACAGTATCTGAGAGTTATTGGACTAACAATTCTCTCTTTCAGGACATCAAATGCTCTTTGGTGTTGCTCTAACCAAGACCAGGATACATCTTTACATATCAGTTCTCTGAGAGGTGCTGAAAGTTGGCTCACATCTGGAATGAGCTTGCCTAGGTAGTTGACCATGCCAAGAAAACATTGCAGGGCTTGAACACTGTCTGGAGCTGGCATCTTGAGAATGGCTGTTTGCTCTGAAGGGTCTGGTCATTGGCCTGAACTAGTAAATAAACGACCAACATAAGTAACCTTTTGTAACCTGAATTTGAATTTCTATGGATTAAGCTTAAGATTCACTTGACGTGCCCTTTCTAGAATTTTCTGAGGTTTCTGTCATGTTCTGCTTCATCATTACCTCCTACTAGTATGTCATCTACTATGATAACACAAGGATACACAGAAAAAAAGTTGCTTCATTACACGTTGAAATTCTTCACTTGCAGAATTTATCCCAAACGGCATTCTCAAAAATGTGTACTTTCTAAACAGAGTACTGAAAGTAGTGAGCATTGAGGATTTTTTGTCAAGCTGAATTTGTCAAAATTAACTCTTTCCATCTAAGACAGAAAAAAAACTGTGGCATTTGGCATCACGACTGTGACTTCTTTGACTGTGTGCATTGGATGATGAGGTCTTTTTAGTGGTTTGTTCAAATCTCATGAATCAATACATATTCTGATGTCATCTGAGCTTTTTTTATGAGCTACCACCATGGAAGATACCCACTCAGTTGAAGTTGTAACTGGACAAATTACACCTTGTTGCACCATTTTATCTAACTTGGCTTTGACTCTGTCCTGCATGGCTACTGGAACTTTTCATACCTGATAAGCGGACTGACCTCTGGGTCTACTTCATGGAGTACGCAACTGGAAGTTTACCTAGTTTGTCTTCAAAAAGATCAGCATAGGTTGAAAAAATGTACTGGGTAAAATTAGAGTAGCTTTTAAGCTAACATTGTGGACTTCCTTATTAAATGAAAGCAGTCCCATTTTCAAACTATCTCTGAACCCTAACAATGACTGGATGTGCCTCTTGACCACATAAAATAATAAGTCATAACTTCTTCCAGCAGAGTATCATGAAGGCAATACTGAGCCTTCAGTCTGAATTTCTTCACCTTCAAAAGCAACAAGCTTCACACACATTGCCAAATTAAGCATTTCACCATGACACACTCTAGCAAATGTTTCTACTGACATAATATTGTACTTGGAACCTGTGTCAGCTTTGAGCTCAATGGGTTTGCCATTTATCCGGACAGTACAAAATACTTCATTCTTTGCCCTTAAATCTACTGCATTGACTGTTTCATGAAGCACTGACACACCTTAATTGATCAACTAATTTCTTAAAATGTTCCCTCTTAATAAAAGAATGTAGGCTTTTTGATTTACAAAAACTTTTGAAATGATTTCACTTACTGCATTTGTGGCATTGCTGACCAAAAGCTAAACATTTCTCCCTTTTTGATTCATAACTTCCACCACAATTATGACAGTTGGTAATGAAACTAAGTTGGAGTCCATGTTTTGAGTTTGCTGACTCACTCATGCTTCCCCGAGACTGTGCAAACTCTGGAATTTTCTAGAAAGTTAAAACACAAAATACTTCTGGTTTCTTTTACTACAGTGAATTTGCTAGAAAGTTCTGGGGTTTACCAGTGAGTGCTGCAGGGGCTACTGTTGCTGCCATGTGCTTGGGCCTGTTTCTTTTAACCCTGTGCTGCATACTATCAACATGAGCTTTATCACTGTGCCTTCTACAGCTATTCTCATTTGTAAGAATATCTGTGTGCTTATCTGAAAAATCTCAATGGCCTTATTCAAAGTTAAATCACTGTCATGAAGTAAAATCTTTCTCACAACATCATCTTTAATACTACACACAAGTCTGTCCTTATCAGCTAGTCTCTTAGATCACCAAATCTGCATGTTTTAGCCTTATTTCTCAGGTCAGATATATATGCTGCAAAAGTTTCACCAGGCGTGTGATCCCTTGAATAAAATAAGTGCCTTTCCATTGTAAAATTTGTCTGGGGGGGGGGGTTACACATTTCTCTAAATTTACATTTTAAGCACTCTGGGTCCCTCCTTGACTCAGCCTGTACAACAATATGGTGTTTTTTCCCATGTCCTGTATATATAGCAGGTGCATACACAATTGAATGTTCCCTTTTAGTGGCTTTTGACCCAGCTAAATTAAGCAGAATAAATGCCTTTGTATAGTCATCTTTAGCACAACATGTAGCCTGTATGAAAATGTCGTACTCTTGCTCAAACACTCTCCAGTTCTCAACAATATTAATATCAAACACAAGTGCACTGGGTTTTTGAAATCCATCTGCCATGTCCACAAAGTATGTACAAACACACTGAAAATATGACCCTTGTAATTATGTATGAACAAACTGTTCTGTGAACTTGAAGAACATACAAATGCACAATAAACTCTTCTAAATACTGCACTTTGTAGAATATACTCTGTAATGGCTGTATTTTGTGAAATAACTTTACTGTAGTACTGTACAAATATGCAAACACTTTATACATTTATGATAACTCGAACATCTTTGACTAATATAAAAAATATGGATTCACTAAGCACATATTGAAAACTGTGGTTGTTTCCCCTTATTTTATTCATTTTATGCAATTTGGACTTTATTTCAATCATTTTCCATAGTAATTTGAATATTTTTATCAATATCATACATATTGGTTTATGCAAATATTATTTAGAATGCGCTGTATGTCTTGGTTCATATTTTGCAAATAAAAAATAGTCCTGAGCAAGTTTTAATATCTGAAATTCATTTCTGACCTGTTTTGTGGTGTGCACATTGTAGGGATGATTTATTATTTATTTATTTTACATTTGTTGGCCGGGCTAGTCTAACTGGATACATGTCCATTTTCAGTAGAGGCCCGGGGAGATAAGCTTCATGACACACATGATAATATAATTGCAAGACAATATAAAATAACTTCAGATGTGTATACAAGTACAAATTTGGATAATACAGAAATAATACAGAGAGGACAGAAGTCAATACAATATGAAATGCATTCAATACAATGTAAAATTCAAAATAGCAAGTAGGTACATAAAAAAAGGGAGGTATACAGACTAATTCCATATACAAGTACAGTACAATAAAAGAGGCAGATTGATGTTCAATAATAGTAAAAAATGAGTTTAGTAATAAAATATATATATGTATATTTTTTTTAACAAGTAAGTATTCAGAGGGATGGAAATAATGAAATACAGAGTGAGTAAGGTAAGGTATAGGATATGCCGACTGTATTTGGGTAGAGTATAGAATTAGTCAGGTTTAGTACAGGAGCATAACCAGTGTGTTTTGAGGACATGTTTCAGTCTGTTTTTGAAGAGTGATATAGAGGAAAGTGAGGAATGGTCGCTGGGTAGGAGATTCCAAAATCTTCCCACAGTATTAGAGAAGAGAGAATCCCCAGCCCTGTTGTTAGATTTAGATGTGTTAACTAGAAGTTTCTGAGATGAACGTAAGGACTTCAGATTATGATAGGGGGTGATGATGGTGGATAGAGTAGGAGTATTGGAAGGCTGGTAAAGAGTCTTATGGGCAATGATTAGTTGGTGATATTTGAGCAGATTCTGTAGTTCCTACCACTGAAGCTGCTTTAAATTAAAGCAATGGTGAGTTCTAAATGGGTTACCAGTAGCAAATCTGGCTATGTTATTGTATGAGATTTCCAATTTATTGAGGTTATTCTTAGATAGATTAGTAAAAATGTTTGAGGCATACAGGTGTAGAGATTAGATGAGTGTGTGCAATAGTAGTCCTAGCTGTAATTGACAGGAAGGGTTTAATTCTGTAGCGAGAGCCAAGTTTTTTGTTGACAGATTTAATAGTGTTGTTGATATGTATGTCAAAGGTAAAGTTGTTGTCAATGGTAATACCAAGTAGCTTGGTAGTTAGGTCAGGTGATATAATGGTACCATTAGTGGATGTAACAGCAAAATCTATGGGAGAGGACTTATGATTAGGATTGAAAAGGAGTAGTTTCATTTTTTGGGGGGGGGGTTTAATAGAAGGCAGCGGTGAGTGAACCATTGTTCAACAGTGTTAAATACATTTTGGGTAAGGGAGTGAAGTTCAGAGGTGGTTGTGGCTGAGCATACAAGTGTGGAGTCATCTGAGTATTGTATGCAAGTAGCATGGGGAATTGCTAGATGAAGGTCGTTGATGAATATGGAGAAAAGGAGAAGTCCTAATATGGATCCCTGAGGTACACCGAGGTTAACTGGTAGGTGGTTAGAGTGTTTTGCCAGAGTACAGCCTGTTGTCTTTTATCTAAGTAGGATTGGAACCATTTGATAGAGAGTGCATCTAAGGCCAGGGATTTGAGGATATCTGTCAGAATTTGATGACTGACCATGTCAAATGCTTTGGACAGATCCATAAATAGTGCCGAGGAAAACATATTACAGTTACGGTTTTTGTTAATACAATCTGTAAAGGAAAGGAGGGCAGTGGTAGTGCTATGGGAGGGTCTGAAACCATGTTGACAGTTAGAGAGCAAGTTATTATGGATTAGGTGGTCTAGCAATTGCCTATGGATGCATTTTTCCATGATCTTGGCCAAAGGAGAAAGAAGGGCTATGGGACAGTAGCTGGAGAATTCGGTGGAGTTTCCACCTTTGTGAAGGGGGATAATATGGGAGGCGTTCCAGATGTTAGGGATGTGACCTTCGCTAATAATTCTATTGATCAGAATGGAGATGGGGTAAGCAATTGACTTAGCAGATTTTTGTAGATATTTAGCAGGTAGTTGGTCTGCTGAAGGAGAACCTGGTTTCAGTTTTTGGATTAGGGCAAGAATATGGGTTGTTGGGACTGGTTGGAAAATGAATGGAGGGGGTGTGGTTTTGTTATAGGTAGGTAAAGTAAAAGTATTAAGTGATAGTTGACATGCTAGTGTTTGGATAGCATCAGTGAAAAAGGTATTGAAGGCATTGGCAGTATGCATGGGATTTTGATGGTCAGTGTTTAGTGGGTTTGGTGTACTGGATTGACCTGGATGTAGTAATTGGTTGATGCATGCCCAGAATTTTTGTGTGTTATTATGGTTTGCCTTTTGAAATTGAAGGTAGAAGTTTCTTTTATCAGATAGTATAACTTTCTTAGTGTTATTTCTTAGTTGTTTGAAATGTTGTTGGCTGCAGGATTTCTGGTCATTCTCCATTTGGCCCAGTATTTATTCCTGAGGTGAATTTTATGTTTGGTGTCTTTAGAAAGCCATGGGGTGGACTTGGTCTTAATTCTAATAGTACGGGTTGGTGCATGATGATCAAGGATGGCTAAGAAGTTAGAATTAAAGTATTGAACAACTTCTTCCAGAGAGGTATTTTAGGGGAGACCAGTTGCATGCTCTGAGTTCATTTTGGAAGAGATCTGGGTTGAAGTTCTTTTTGGATCTGATATTCCTGATAGTGGTAGGAATGGGAGTATAGGTTTTATGCCTGATGATATAGGTAAGTGAGTGGTCACTTATGTCATCAGGAAGGGTTCCAGATTCATATAATTGGGGATGGTTGTTTAACAGAATCCAGTCTAATGCGCTTTCTTTCTTGTTGTGTTTGTCTATCCTGGTGGGAGATGTAATGGTTTGATCAAAACCATATAGGTTGATGTTGGTGGTTGGGTGGCTGCTGCTACAGCAGTTCCAATCAATGTTTATATCACCAAGGATTATGGTTTCTTGGGGCAGGCGTTGAGATAACCAGCAAAGGATATTTTCTATGGTGGTATTGTTGTTACCGGGGGGTACAGAGATACAAATAATATAGATGGCTTTGGCATTGTTAAGTTGTAGTTTAGATATAAGAATTTCTGCATTGGTACTAAGTGGTGGTTTAATGTCGTAAGTGGTTAACTGTAAGCCAGATTTAAAAATTCACTCCTCTGTATCCACCAGTTCCAAGTAAGTGCCTTGTCGTTTTAGCGACGTTGCCTCTAACATCATGTCCTTTAGATATGCTGCATCTGACACCATGTCTCTCATCTCTCTGTAACATAGATGACAAGCAGGCAGGGTATTACATTTAGATGCTTTGATACATAGAAACACATCAGAATGGATAGTAGCATCATAAAATACAAACGAACTGGTTAGCAGACAGAGCTTACATACATACTTACTTACATCTCAACAGCTAACTACAAAATGGCAGTCAGACTTGCACGTGCTCAGTATTTATATGCTTGTGCAAGCCCTTGGACAGCTTCCTAAAGGTACATACACACACATTTATCCTCATAACATTACAGATAAGCAATCCTCCATGATTGTTGAAAGGAAATATCAAGTTATTCAGCTGAAGGCACTTGTTTGCAGGTTAAGTTGCATCTCAAAACTTGTCATTACCCACTTGCCTTCCAATAAAATTTGCTTAAAACCTGCAGCATCATAGCTAGAGCATCTGGTTCCCTGTGCATTTCCCCAAATTCTCATACCCTCAGCTTTAAGAAGAGGAGCCCTCCCCAAAAATGGTAAAACAAGCTTTTCTCCTTGACACTATAACAAGCTGCTTTCTAAAAATATAAAAAGCACTTTGCTGCAGTAAAGCTAACACACACTTCAGCTGTGACTGCAAATACAGTACTGTTCTTCATAAACTAATGCTTGTACTGCACTCCTACACAACTGTGCCTCACAACTGCACAAAAGGAGGTTTTCTACTTGAAACTTGTAACAAATATAGCAATGAGCTTGTTACATTGAAAATACCATACAATTTCATCATTTCAGCTGTGACATCAAACGCTGGTATTGAAGTCACATACCATAAGCAAATGCCGATCATGTTCCCTGAGAGCTTACACCCATGGTAGCCCCCCCCCCCAGAGCATTATGGCTCTGATAACCTGCATTACCTTTGTGATACCTGACATATTTAATGTTGTAACTTACAGGTACAATCCCATGCAGTATTGTGAGGGGTTACAAGAATCCAAGGAGTTCCTTACCATAAAGGGATTAAGTGTATGAACAGTGCTATAATACAATCCACAACATTTATTATTAATAATTGTGGCCTTATGAGCTTTATCTGTTATGGAAATGTAATTATAGATTTGTAAGTAGTTTCTAACATGGCTGAAGAAGGATTTATAATTTCCTTGGGCTTCAGAGGCCAGCATAATTTCATGAGCTTCTTTACTGGACCTAATAATGCTTTTCATTTTTTTAAATGTTTTTGATATTTTCCTCATGAAAAGGAGTTTTGGATCTGCTATATAAATGAAAGATTCCCTTTCTTTTGTTGCACTGTTTATTTATGGTAGTGGGCTTCTAGGGTGGTTTATTTTTGAATTTCTTGTGAATACTTAGCTCTGGTATAGGCTGTTAGATTTATGCATTTTTCTAAATGACTGTAGAATTCATTATTGAAGTTTGCTGTCTTTCGAGGTGAGGTACAGTGCATTCACAAGTGAACATTGATATTTCATCATAGAGAAGGTGGAGGTTGGCATGTTTTTAGTCTTTACATCCAGTGAGGTTTACTGTAGGGCTTTTTGGAGTTTAATGGAGACGGTCACATGTCTGTGGTCAGACATAGGTTCATAGGTTCATAGGTTAGTACTAAGCTAACTGTTCTTATGAGCCATTTTAAGCCTAGCCAATTATCCCTTGTGAGACTCAAACCCTGCACCTTGTGTTTATAAGGCAAGCACCTTAACCATTAGGCCACCCTCCCAACCCTGGAAGGAGACGGTCACATGTCTGTGGTCACATGTCTGTGGTCAGACATCAGTCGGAAAGGAGATAACAGGAGTGTTGCAGGATGTGGCCATATTCTTAAGAATCAGGATAAGAATGCTGTATCCTCTAGTAAGTTTATTTACTAAATGTTCAAGCAACTTATTGTTTTTCAAGTCTAGGAATGTGTGTGTATATCCTACAGTGGAGGTATAGGTGTCCCACCTTATAGAAGGCAGTTAAAGTCATCCAAAATACTGTATTTTTGTTAACAGTGGGATCATTTAGAACATGTTCATAAGAGGACAAATAAGGTGTTCTGTAGGAGGCTATTAGTTGCTAATTAATCATATATAGAGTGATCCAGGAATCTTTCTGGAAGTAATGTGCTCCTTGACAAATACGGAGTCTCCACAACAGTTGATATTGGGCTTAAAGACATAAAAATCACAAACCCTGGATAAGAAAGTGGTATGTTTACATTTAAATCAAGTTTGGGTAACTACGAAGTTATGGATGGTTTCCAAATAAAGGAGAATCTCAGAACCAGGCAGTTTATGAATTATTATTTGTACTTCTGGCACTGAGGAGAGTTACCTTAATGTGATCCAATTTCAGGACTGATATGTTAGTTTCTGCTTGCAATGTGCAACAGCTGAACTCTTCTGAAAAAGTCACTGGGGGCATCAAAAGTTTTAGCCAGTGTGGGGAAGCATTGGAATGAGAGGTGCCAATCGTCCTTAGTTTAGCAAGCTGGACTATGGAGCATCTCTTCCTTTGTTGACACCCACTATTTAACCAATTATTGAAACCAGGCTAGGCATCATTTGAGGAGAAGGAAGGATTACACTCAGGAATGGTGTCTTACCTGCATTTGTAACATCCCTGGAAATTCTAACATGTCTCTTTGCATGCCCCTCATGGTTTTACTTCTCAACTTGTGCACTACCTCCTGTAGCACTACCATGTCATGGCCATATTTGCTAAGAAGGCAGTGTCTTTGAGGTCCTTCTAATGTCATAAATAATAGTGCCTGAAAGACAGCTCACTGAAACCCTCTCCTTGTCCAACCTTGTTTGTGTGCATGACAACAGTAACCCGTCTCCAAAACATTTCTGTTGCTGCTACTGTTCAGAGTCATAGATTTGTAGATTTGTAGTTTGGGTGATTCTTTATACTAGATATCATTGAGGTGGATAAGTGACTTGAGTTTTGCTGAGACTAAATATTCTTATTAGCAGGAGGCTTTGGGATTGTTTTTCTACAGCCTCAGCATAAGAGATCTTGAAGTAATCAGTGAAGGATTATGATGGAGGTGTATGTAGTTCACAGGCCAATTTTTTAAATGAGAGGCAGACATCCAGATTAATTAGGTAGTTGTACCTCTCAGAAATGGAAATGTTAGTTTTGAGAATTATTTTATTATCTGTGAGCATAAGGCAGTCAGTAGACTGCCTCAGGAGATCTACTGCTAACAGGTTGGCAACAGAGGTGAAACTAGCAGATAAACCTTTCATTTTGACTAGTGCTTAGGTGTTTAGATGAATAAATTACACGCAGAAGATGATGTATATAATTATGGTAGAATACTTAAAATATACCAAAGGCTTTCCAATGAATGGTAGTCTTTGAACCAAGTGTTATACATTTTAAAAGTAAGATGGAAAAAGGAGGTTTATTGCATCTAGGTATTGCAATATGCACTAAGCAGGCAAGAATTTATGAAACAAAGGCTAACTGAAGCTTTAGCAATCTAACGGGACTGACTTTGCAGTTTGATCTTTTAGTGCTCCCTTTTAAGAGTGGATAAGATGAGAGTAGGCGGCGCTTCCAAAGCCAAATTATAGCAAGGGACAGTCAACTCAAAAACTATGGAAAACAATGTACAAGTAATTTAATTCCTTAAACGGAATGACTTCACAAAGTGTTAATTTTTTGCTTACTGACAACAGCTGTGAAAGAAGAGGAATTCTGTGGTCTAATCAACGAAGGACAGAGATAAGAAGAAAGACACTGGGTTCGGGACCACAATAAGATTGGGATGGGGGATTATTTAGCCACATTTAAAGAACAAAATAATGTAGTTGCAGTTATGCTTCAAAAACTGTTCAAATTATGGAAATAGCAAAAAGAAAATCAAGCCCAATATATTTATTTTACTGTCCCCTTTGAACATATTGTTTCACTTAAGAAGAATTACTTTTTCTATCTTGCTCACTTTGTTTGATTTAATGCCAATTTAGTTATGCTTTTATATTTTACTTTGTTACTTTACAAATATGTCATAGCTATCCAGTTACTTCTACAAGAAACTTTCTTTTAATAATATTTCATTTGGGTATTGCTACTCACCAAAAATACCACATTTTTAGATTCAGTTAGCTGAACTGCAGTAATCTTTTTCTATACCACACATACACAAATACACTTACACATATGGTTGATTTAGAGTGCCCAATCCACCTATTGACATTGATGGAATATTGGAGGAAACCAGACCACCCAGGGAAAATTCACATGAATACAGGGAGGACATATAAACTCTGCATAGGTGGTACTCCATCTGAGATCTGAACCGGAAAACCTCTTGCTGTGAGGCAACAACACTACCTGCTGTGCCACTGTGACACACACATGTATGTCTACATACACATGCATATATATACTTTGTCATATACTTACACATTCTCTGTGAATTTTTGCAGCCATATGGAAAAAGTGATGATTCCTCAAAAGCTCAAATAATCATGCCCAAAATCATCAGTCACAAAAGATCAAAAACTGAAATAATTGAAAAAAAATCAAAGTACACTTTTTTGCTGGAAGCAAACCCCATTGCATTCCCTATGTGGAGAGGTATGCCTCCATAAAGATCTCACAATGAAAAAAGTTGATAATGTTCGATCAACTTATTTTTGACAGCTGTTTTGGCTTTTTATCTATTCAATGAAGTGCATTTTTGATATATACAGTATATATATATATATATATATATATATATATATATGGATTCCTATTACAAGAACGAATGTTCACTACTTCAAACTTGTAATAGGAAGCCTCACTTCTGCAAACGTTCACTTTAATGAAAGTAAACGTTTGCGTAAGTGCACTTCACCAAAAACACTGCAGCACAGTGGAGGACATAAAAAACAAGCTATGTCCTCCACTATAGTGCGATAGTCATGGACCTTAGGGTTAGGGCACGGGTTAGGGTAAGGGGATAGTTAGTAAAGCTATCCCCTTACCCTAACCCATGTCCTAACCCTAAGGTTCGTGACTATCACACCATAGTGGAGGACATTGCTATATCCTTCACTGTGCAGCAGTCATCACGGACCTTAGGGTTAGAGCATGGGTCATGGTAAGGGGATAGCCCTACGGGCCTACCCGTTTGTTGTACTGAACTTCGCGTAAGTGCACTTTCGATTAAGTGCACTTTCGCTGCAGTGAGCATTCCATGCACTATTTTGAATTAGTGAAAATTCGATCTAGTGTATGGAACCCATATATATATATATATATATATATCTATATATATATATATATATATATATATATATATATATATTTGTTGATGTGTTTATATATGTCTGTGTGTGTATGTGTGTTATATATTCCTAGATAAGTTCAAGGCTAGCTGCCCATGTAGGCCAATTCCTTCAAAGATAAGCATCAAACCCTGTACTTTGTGTCTGTGAGGTAAACTCAATAACCATTATACCAACCCCTAACTCAAAGTGAACCCACCACTCATTAATATGCTGCCATGGGGCAGATTCAAACCAAAATTGCTGCAGCCACAGCACAGAGCACTAGCCATTATACAATGACAGCAAACTATCTGGAGATGAGCGTGTGTGCACAACACACACACACACACACACACACACACACACACACACACACACACACACACACACAATACAAGACTTGTGTGTGTATATATAACCAGTACACCTGATCAAAGAGAAAATAGACAAAACAGTGACAGGAAGTTTACATAATATGAGGTCGAACCAACAATAACACCATGGCACTGCATCAGTAGGAACTCTTCTTTGGGAAAACATGATGGGCTGTGCTCATGTACTGCAAGGGTGCAGCCAGAAATTTGAAAGCCTGTTCTGTCAACCATGCAAGCCCATTACGTACAAGTGCTTTGTTTTAGGAGCAATCAAGGAGCACTGTCTGGTTCACTGACTTGATTAGAGTCACACAACAAGAAAATAGTGAAAGAGATTATCAAAGTGTAAGCAGGTCATAACCTTAATCATCTCTACTGAACTATTATGAAATGTGTAAAGGCAAAGTACACAACCATCTAAAGTCACAGAATGATGAATAAAAGAAATAAGTAGGCAGATTTATTGATGTTAGTGAACACATAAACACATATAATTTAAACCTAAGTTTTTCCTCTATATTGCAAAATGTGTGTGCCAAGTGAAAAAAATAAAAACTCACTGTTTGAGAATAATGAAATGTGCATTGCACCATCAGTTGTGCTGTGTTTTTTATTTTTTTTATTTTACATAATATGTAGTACAGCTTGGTTTCATGTTCCCTCTTTATGCACTGACTATGCTGGCGGCTAAAAGAAGATGACACAAGTAGAGTTCCTATTATACCATTAAGCACCACCAGAGCATAGACTATTGTAAGTTTGTGCCATGTGTGATATTCTAATCAGAAATGCAATTGTGTGTAAGCTCTCAGGCCCACAGGTGCAATGTATTCTTTTGAATTTATATATACCCTTCCACATTCAAACAGCTATTAATAAAGTATAATAATTATTTAAATCTGAAAGGAAGGTTAAATAAAGATCAGTGCTGTGATCTGCTGTAAATGGTATACCCGATAGCTGTGACGATGAGTTAGTTGAGTACCTCTTTAGTGTAGCTGGTGTGCTTATCTGTTGGCTTTTATTTTTCATTCCCTCCTTATCTATCTTAAAATTCCAGCAGAGTCAGAGCCTCAGTCTATACAAAAAAGCCATGTGATACAGTTCAGCTTGAACTAAATCAGTTTTCGTAGAAGCAGACAGGAGTATACAAGGTTGCAACAGTAGCAAATCAGGAGGTGATGAGATTGTCTTCATATAATTTATTCTCTTTTTCTGCATCACACTTTCCCTCACCTCCTCCAACTTTATTACTCAAGGAAGCATAAAAAGGGATGTAATGATTGAAAGGTGTAAAGCTTAAGGGAATAATTGGAAAAAAGTGTTAATGTTCAAAGTGCTCAGCACTGGCACCCCTCACAGCTGACATGGGATGGGGACCTTGTGCTAATCTGACTATGCTCTCTGTGGTGAATAAGACAAGACCAGGATAGAAAAGGTTAGGCCTTCCTGGTTCATACTATGATTATTGATAGTAGAAATCAGTAGAGGCTTCAGCTCATCCAAAAATGTCCTCAATGTCTTCTTCCTTTTCCTGTTCTGGTCTGTTTCATAGGAGGCACTGGTGAACAGGAATAGATCGTATGTAGCAATTTTCATAAAATAAGAATTTTCATATTCCCTGGTATCGTTAATCTTCTGCCAGAAAAGGACCAAAAGTATTTTATGGCAAGAACAACCATGGCAAGTGAGACGTGCGAAAACTGGATCAACAAAGTAAGGTCATCAGCAAAGTGAGAGGAAAAAAATAGGGATCCCGATGATGAGCGAATGGCATAGTTATCAAAATAATTATTAAAATGGATAGTATTTCTTACTACTTAATCTGTATATTTCTAAATGAAAGAAACTAATTTATTTCAGTTTATATCTTGTTTGTAGGGGATCAAGGTAAAGAAATTAGGTCAGGAAGATTAAAACTGTAGACTGTATTTTCTATAGTTTCACTTGTAAGTAAAAATGGTCATCATCATTAGAAATTAAGCATCTGTAGGTTAAGGAAAACCACCTCACCAGAATATACCTTTCAGCCTAGATACACACTGGAAGATACTAACAAAGGAGGGAGTATTCCATTGTACAGGTGCACATATATTGTCAATGAGGAAGAAATATGCTTTGATACTGAGATACCTATTATGAAAGCCGAAAATTAAATAGAATTAGCGTTATTTTACACCTGATCACTTACAAAAATAATATGATTTGATCCCAAAAGGCTATATTATAGACACAGTTTAAATCTATATACCATGAATCCAGTTCTTTGATGTAGTACTTCGACAAAAGACTTAATTGGAGTATCCCATTTTATGCAACTTATCACACCATAAAATGACTGGGTAGAAAAACATTTACAGAAAATCCTTAAAGGTTTCGGATATTTTGGTTTCTGTTAGATCCTTGAAAATATGAGAATTTCAGGATTTTTCCATGGACTTCTTGCATATCCATAAAACAAATAGCACCAGAATTACCCATTCTAAAGACTTAAATCTTGCCTGTGATATAAATAGGACATGCTGGAGAGACAAGTATGTATTTCAGAGACTACCCCGTCTATGGAACAGACTCCCCATTGATGTGAAGCAGAGTTTATCCCTAACCCAATTCAAGTACAACTTGAACAATTGGATGGGGAACAAGAATTGCATCCCTGGATTGGCAGCTATATCTATAATGGCCACAGGCAACCTGTAAATAATTCATCTCCCAGGCTTCTACTTGTAAATGTTTCATCTCCCAAATCCCTGCTTATACTTATCAAGTGTATCAGAACTTGTCAGAGATTTCAGATGTATGGCTAAGCTTAAAAAGGTTCTTGTGGTCGTTAGCCTAGTAAAAACCTATGAACCTATGATATCAAGGAAACTGGAACATTGGCTGTAACCGCCATTACTAGGAACAAATCTTTTAGGGAGATATTCATATATTTATATATTTGTTCTGCATGGCATTCCAAAGTCCTCTGTAAAGGCAGAGGTGTCTACCGAAAAATGTACTTCAGGTAATGCGGTATTGCTCTACAGTATGAGTATGGTGTTAGGCTGTTGAAGATGAGATATGTTTGCTTTCTTTCTTATTTATCTATTTGTTTATTTCAGAAGCGTACCTGGTTCAATAAGCACCCTAGACTGGTACTATGAACAGCCCTCAGCAAAAGACTTCACTCACTGTAATAAGCTGATTGATGAACAATTGGCTTATTACAGTTAGGTCTATGCTCCCCCACTCAGCTCTTGTATTCAAGAGCAAAAAAAAAAAAAAAAAATCAGACATTCCTGCTACAGGTACACCAGCCAGGTGGCCAGATGCACAGCACATCCACCCCCTGCTCCAGGCATTCAGGACCTGTTTCTATGTCATTGCCTCCAGTCCTCCTTTACCATACCCGGCCCCCGTGAACAGGGCTGGCCTTAGCCGAAATGGCACCCTAGGCGAAGTAGTGCTCTGGCACCCCTTAAGCCCCACCCACATTAAAGTCATGAAACACCCCTATTTGATCCACACCCACAGGGTCACTCCCCAAGAAAGCCACTCCAGTCATTTCCTTAAATTATTTAAATGCATAGGAAGAATAACTACATTACAAGGTATCTTTAACTGCAACTATTTCTGCATAGTATTTTCTACTTTAAATATGAGATCAGATCGTGGTCAAATAGGGCCCTAGGCAGGGTAATAGACTGCCCCCTGAGCAGCCGCTCCAGCAGCAACCTCCTCTCCTGGTCCGCTAATGAATGGCAGTAGATTTTTACGTGCCGAATTGCTGGCCCTGACGCACAACCTTCAATGAAGGTACGCCCATTTACACATGTCTCTACAGTTGTTAGAGTATGTTTTAAATTTGTAGTTTCGAACATTTTTCCAGTAAGCAATGAAACAAAATGTTGTTGTGTCTTTCGGCTTTTCCTGGTTAGGGGTCGCCACAGCGGAACTCCAATCCGCTAATGATTGGCAGTAGATTTTTTACGTGCCGAGTTGCCAGCCCTGACGCACAACCTTTAACGAAGGTACGCCCATTCACGCATGTCTCCACACAAAAGATGCTTTAGCTGTGAATCGAACAGGACAACGTCTTACTGTGAGGCGACAACGCTACCGCAGCACCACCACCGCAGTACAAGCAATGAAACAAAATGTATGAACCAATAATGCCAAAACTACCCATTTCAGAATGTTTTAACCATAAAAGGCCCCTCAAACATCTGCCATTACAACCCACCATGCATTTTCTAAAGGAAATGAAGGCTGAAACTCAAATGTATGACATTTAGTTATTTACATCTTCAGTGATTTGCCAGAAAAACAGAAATTTTTTGAGGAACAGGCCAAAAATATGAGGACGTATGTAAGAAACTCTTATTTTAATTCCTGTGAAAATATGCCATGTCATTATCCTGCTCAACGAATTAAAATAAGCTGCAGTTAGTTGAGCCTTGAAATCCTATTATAAATGTATACACGATCAGTTATTTAGCTTTTTTGCTAAAATGAAAGTGAAACATTCCCATTTAGTTACTTGACAATGACACATCAAAAATATGCACAGGAAGTGGCTGTCTTTTTGGGTGGCATGCTATGTGAAAAGGGCAATTACATGATTTTTTAAAAAGAACATTAGCTTCATTTGATGACAAGGGTATGCATGTGTTTGAGAATAACAATCGAAGTATATCACTGAGGCAATATTTACACAACTTTTCAGAAGAGACACATTCCACTAGGACAGTATATGTGCAAAAACACTAATGTTAGTGCATACAATGCTTTACAAGCACACAATGAGGAGACAAACTATGTTTTGGCATTCAACATATTATTTTGTTATAACGTCACAGTACAATTGACTTTAACATCTTCAACACATCATTTATGTAACCAAGTGCTGCAGTCCTTGTGTTTTTTTTCAGCTAGACACCCTTGCCTTTACTTAACATAATCATGTTTTATTATTAGAATGTCATAGTAATAATTGTAATGCCACATGCTTGTGTGTGGAAGTCCTCATCTCACCCTTGTGGTGTGCTGATGCCTTGATATTGGGGGTTGGCCTAATGGTTAAGGTGTTTACTTCACAAGTACAAGGTACAGGATTTCATTCTCATTTTTAGTCAGTGTGTACTCATTGGCTAGATGTGTATTAATCTGCAGACTGACTGCCTAGAATTAACTCTACGAACCTTGATGTGCACATTTGAAGATACGTATTTTAGGCTGTCCCAGACTCCAATTTCCTTTGTCCCCGATTTTCTTCTCTGGGGGTTGACAGACCCGGATCAAAGGGTAGTCTGTTAATGTAAATAAAGAATGTAGGCTAGGTGCAAGAAACTTATGGTACAGCTTTTTAAAGCACACAAAGTTTTTAAATATGTTAAACAGTTAGTAGGGATGGAAAAGGAGAGTTAAGATGTAGCAAGTTGGCTATTTGTTTCAATGTACTTAAACAGAAAAACAACTCTGTATTTCTATTTTCTAGACTTTTTCAGCTGCTTCACAGTCAAACCGACAGCTAATTTTAGAATTCTAGTGGATTTTTACTTAACCCTAAATGCTTCTTTAATATTTTAGTTGGTTTTTAGGCCTGGATAATGCTTATTTGTGCATTGTGCATTTTCTCCTGTTTTAAGAAAAAGCGTACTGTGTTTATGTATCACTTCCTAGTTCACGTGGTTACATTTTCTCCTGCAGGGTTCAAATGGTATGATAGCAATTATGTTCAGTTTTCATTTCTGAAAACATCAACAAACAAAATGCACGGAATCAGTTATGGACTATACAAATAACTGCATCTGGAAAACACAAATTTGTGTCAAGTCTTTACTTTTGTGGATGTGTAGACAAGCTCGTTCAACTCTACACCAAAGATTCGACTTGTTGCTGCACACGGTTAATGATGCATAAAAGAATACTTGTACAAAAAAAAAAAGGTTTTACTACAAAATGTTCTGGTGTTACATCATGTAAACATATGCTCCAGAGGCACAGTAATAGACATCAAACACTATATTTTTAATGCAGTAAAAAAAAATCCCTTCATACGCACGTGCAATGTGCGAGCAGCTGGAGAGGAAAACGGCATCAGAAGACAGAACTTCCTTACAGAAAAAGAAAAGTACTGAGACAACTAAGTCTTAAGGAATTCATAATACATAGAACTTAAACTCCTTTTCCATGTTCACAGTGATGCCTGTGCGGGCGTAGCAATGTTGTTTATATCCCGGTCTCTACATATGGTTTATTTATTTTAATTAATTTACTTTTCTTATTAAGAAAAGTAAATTAATTAAAATAAATAAACACAAATTGCACTCTTACAAGGCCAGCCTGTATGGCACCCTAGGCAGTCGCCTAGTTTGCCTATGCCTAAGGCCGGCTGTGCCCGTGAAGCACTATAGTGATCATGCTCTAGGTAAAACAAAAAAAAATAATAAAAACAATTTCTCCTTTTTAAACTGTAGCAAACTGCCTGCTGGAAATGTAGCAAACAGTTGCTACAGTTTATACCCTGCCTGCTCGGAGTGTTACAGCACTCAGGTTTTACTTAAAAAAAATTTTTTTTTTCTTTTGAACTGTAGCAAACTGCTTGTTTTAATGTAGCAAGCAATTGCAACAGTTTAGACAACACACAAAGTGCTACAGCACTCAGGTTTGACCACAAATGCAATATCGGTGACTTCAATGGTTGTATTATCAAGCGAGAGGACTTCAGATTTTGTTTTTTTTTTTCATGGCAGTGGGATTTGGGTAAAAAAAGTAGTATTTTTTTTTTTTAGGATTGAGCATGAGTTGTGAGTTAAAAAAGACATGTTTCAGTGGCTGTTAAAGCTTCCTGAGTAATTTTAGTCTTTGAAAAAGAATTTAGCTCTTAGTTTTGTGCTTGCCTTTTTTGAATTTTTAGGAACTATTTGTATTTATCCTGTGGCTAATATGTCAAACATGACTTCAAATTTACCAATGTAAATTTCATCAAGAGTAACAGAACACTAGATGCAAAGAACCTATGAGGATGTACTAGTATAATCCAGCACAGTGCATACAAATTATCATGTTAACAGGCTTGGCAAATAATACACCTACACAGAGGCAAGACATGAGTATAAACTTCATGATTTCTGTACTGGAAATTGAGTTATCTGTAACTACTTTTTATTATTATTATTATTTAAATGTATTTATATAATACTTAATATCCTCTTTTATTACTTTGTAATATATATATATATATATATGTGTGTGTGTATTGTTATGAGGCAGTATGCATTACATTGCACTAATAATAAGTTTAAGTTAACCTCAACACTGTATTATATGAAATTACTGACAATAGACTTTGTCCGTGAGGGCTAACACATCCATCCATACATACATACATACATACATAAATATATTTTAGTGAAGTCATTTGTACTTCAACTAAACAAATCTGACAGTGATTCATGGTTGCCTCATAACTACAATAGCTTTACTTGAAGATTTTATTTTTATATTGAATGCTGTATTTTATCATATTCTTTTATTTCATCATATTATATAATTTGACATGAACATTTCAAACATTTTTTTTCAGGTTGCCAGTAACACAAAGCTGAAAGGAAAGTGTACCTTTATGGAAATTAAACCACCACTTGTTTTTTTAGTAAAGCACAAACACAGAGAAAGTACTTGTGCATTTCAGATGACATGCCATATCTGATTAAATAATTTAATTAGCAAGCTGAAAAGAATCAGCAATACAGTCTACACACTATATATTATCTCCCTCATTTTCTCATTTATTAGGGGGTAAAGCATCTAATAATATGATCCTTTAATGCAAGAATATCCGAAGAAATAGCATTATGAGATGAGATTCATTCTCCTTTGCTTTATCTTCTAGGCAATGATTTTTAACAAACTTTTCAAAGCACTATAAGGTGCAACACAATTCAATATTTTTTTTTTCTCTGTATAGATTCATAGATATCCTAACACCATTAAGTGTTATGTCTATTTATACCTTTCCAGTATCTTACTTCATGTTTCATTTCCTTTCTCCAGGAGGACCATACCAGTAAATCCTGTACTAGCTTTGTGAATATCCATCCAATAATCTGGGTTATATTTAAAAGAAGACAGTGAGTTGCACTGCTTAACATGCAGGAGAAGTTTATTCCAAAGGTTAGGAAGGTGTGGGGTTATAAACATGCCCCTCCAACATGTTTTATTTATCTTTTGGTGAAGATTGAGGTCCTTGCTTCTAGAACTGATGGAGTCATTGGGCCTGAGTAGAAACAGCAAGACAAGGACAACTGTGTCTTTAGTGGGATGGTACATGAGGCAGTGACGTCACCTCAAAAGTCTCTGAAGCACCAAATAAAGGGAGAGCACTTTCAGCGTCTCTTCATAGCTCAAGGACTTTAGGCCTGTGAACTTTCTGGCTAGGAACCATTGGAATCTTTCCATCTGTTTGATATGCTTAATGAGAAACATCTTGAAGGGGTTATTGTACTTAATAATTGTCTGATTAGTCCTGAGTATGAAGGATTGATTCCCTCCACAGACCTTGAAGATATTCTTTTGGCAATTAAAGGATTTTCTGATAACCATTGACACATGATGGGCAAAAGGGAAGGAATTATCCACTGAAGTTCCTAAGTCCATAACTACATTTTCATTTTGTAGTAGTGTGTTACCTATGTAGTATGATAACATGAGTTCATCTAACAAAAGTGATGCTACTACAGTTTTTAACATTTAGTTTGAGCCTGTTTTAAGTACATCAAGATTTTACTATTGCTAGTTCATTCTAGCAGCTTTGGGAGTCAGATGATGACTTAACAACAACCTCTAGTTTGCATTTACCTGTAAACTATATTAGCCAGAGATCTTCTCTCTCTCTGCTAGGAGATCTAAGAAGTATAGGACAAAAAGGATATATCCCAGCATTGATACATGAGGGACACTGCTGGTCACTTTCATACTTGTGAAGAGGTGCCTGCAACTTTAATTGTGTAGATTCCATCTTTCAGTTTGCTTTTCATCTTTTCACATATGCATACATTTTCAAAGCATTTAGCTTCTGTATGTTGGCATGGGGAATGGTGTTGGAGGCCTTGGCCAGATCAAAATACACAATGTGTACTGCATCACCACAGTCTTAAGTGCTTTCGTTCACTCACATGAACTTCTTCAGACACATTCAAAAGACAAACCCCATTGTTAAATACACTATAAGTCACATGATTAAAAAGCAACTACATAAGTAAATTTAAAACTGTCTATTGTAACCTTAAAGTAAAATTACATAATAATAGACAAGCACTGCAATACAGTCCTTAAAAACTCTGCATCCCAAATAAAACCAATAAAAATGTTTTTACTTATTATTATTATTATGTACGTGTTAAGTTCTTTAATCTCAGTAAACACATAATGGAACATTGGTTATTTAACCCAGGGAAATTATGTGCTTGAATAACAGTTGCCACCACAGCTCCTGCTTTTCAAGTTGCAAGGATGCGTGTCCTCCCCTATTACCTTGTAACACTTCCTCTATCACTCTAAATTTGCAGTGGTGGCCAGGATTGTCTCTAATATGTCATGCTAAAGCATTGTTTTCCTTATCCCTGCTAATGCTGTAAATGTGTTTGTAAATTCTTTCTCTGATTTTATGGTCGGTCTTCCTGACATAGAATCCTGGGCATACTTGACATTTTGCTAAATAGACCATGCTCCTAGTGTTGCAATCAAATTTACCAGTTGTAGAAAATTGGATTCCTCATATTGAATAACCTCTACCTATATCAATATATTTACAATAAGGTCATGCTTCACATATAAGCATGCCCATGTTCATCCTACTCATCTTGTGCTCTCTTTCCAAAATGTTTTTCAAGTTGGGTCCCTTTTTATAGACTATCCTGGGCACTATTCCTACATTGCTTCTAAAATCTACATCATCTATTAGGATGTACCAATTTTTAAACAGAATACTCTTTATACTATCCGCATGTAGTGAATAGGTGGTGATTAAACTAACTTCATTGTTGTTCCCATTTTGTTTACTATTTAAGTGTCCCCCGTTGGGTATTTCTGGTATATTAGTTATGGGTATTGTTACTCCCAAATAAGGTTCTTTTAGAATTGGTGTAAAGTGCCCTTCACTTCTTTTAATTTGAACTTCCTCTATAGGTTCTTGTAAAAGGTGCTCAAGGTACCCTCTTTTGATAAACATTTCTTTTAAATTGCCATAGTCAAGGAAAAGTGCAGACCTTAGAGTGCTCATTCTGGCTGCCCTGACCAACTTGACCTTTACTAATGGATCTTTTTTGATATTCTGGGTGGCAACTTGAATAATACAGGAAGGCATTTGAATATGTCTTTTTTCAAAAAAGTTTTGAAACAAGACATAAATTGTTCCTGTCCTTCTTCAGTTCTACATCCAAGTATGCAATACCTTCTTCATCAAAGTTATAAGTAAATTATAAAAACGATGTACTAGTATCCATTTCTTCTAGTATTTGTACTGCTGTCTCTATCCCCCCATTAATGATCATAAAAGTGTCGTTCAGGAACCTTGTGCAATATACTATTTTATCCTTAATGTTTTCTCTATTAAATACATGCCAATGTTCCCAGTGGGCCATGACTAAATTGGCAAAGCTGGTCTCACATGGGGACCCCATAGCCACTCCACTCTTTTGTAAGAAGAACATTTTTTCAAACATAAAAAGTTATTCTGCAGGATAATATACAAAAGTTTTTCCACTTACCTCAATTTGTTATTAGAAGTACATTTCTCCAACAAGAATTCCACTACCCATTCTTATAGGTTCATAGGTTCATAGGTTGGTACTAGGCTATCAGCCCTAGGGCCTATACAAGCCTAGCCATAACAATTCCCTGGCTATTTCTTCCCACACTATTTACTTCCCTGGACCCCTGTTCTATTCTTAATTCTTGTGGAATGACGTATAAATGTCTTTCACATCCATGGTAAGAAAACTGTGTGCATCATTATACACCTGGTTGTTCATATTCTTAAGGAAGGCCCACAAATCCCTCCAGGTTTGATTTTCCCCAATTACATATTTTTTCCAAAATTCGGTCCACAACTTTTGCACATGCATATGTAGCTTAATTACGTCCATCAATAATAGGATGTAATGGTGGATCAGCTAAGTTTTTATGCACAAAAATAACAGGTGTAATGGGAACTTGTATAGTCTAATAATTATACATATCTCTGTCTATCTGCCCACATATGAACAGATCATTGATATACCCCTTAATTTTCTGAAAGGCACAATTGACTTTGTTTAGTGAGACAGTTTCATAGCTATCTTGCCTAAGTAGTTTATTCATCCTAGTACTATAGTCTTCGTTTGCCATAAAGACTAATCCCCCACCCTTATCCGGTTTCGTTATCTGTATATTAGCCAATTTTAGGCATTTAATTTCTTTTATTTCGCTTTTAGTCATGATATTAATATACTTAGCATTTCTATTAGTCCCTTTCAGTTAGTTTCTGAAATCAATTTCACATACCCTTTCGAATGCTACTAAGGCAGGGTGCAGGGGAGGATTAAATATACTAGGGATCATGAAGTTCTTCTCACACATTTCACTATCACCAAGCAATATTTGTGAATTCAATTTATGGATATATAGTTTAAAATCCATTAACATGGTTGCAATATTCACTTTACATGATGGGACAAAGGATAGCTCCTTCACTAGAGTTTCAATAAGTTTTTGTTCGACTCTAAAGTCTGTAAAATTATAAATATTAAAGTCACCTTTCAAGTTTTTCAAAACCACAGGATACTCATTTTGTTCTCTGTTGGTAAAAAAAGTAATCCCTTATGGGCCGTCTCTTTGCTCCAAGTTGCCTATATCCATGAAAAGAGGGGGAACTACCTCCACTTGTTGTTTATGTTGTATCTGCGTTGTTTCATTTTCTTCCATTGGCCCCCTTGGTTTACATGACTGTTGGTGGTGGGAACCTGAAAATGTTGCCTTCCTCTCATTGCATTAGCACTTTTTTGTTGTTGGATACGTTCACTGTGTCTAAGTTGGTTTTTATCTTCTTGGTACATATTTTGATCCACATTATTAATGGGCGTATCCATCTTTTCCTCTCCATTAGAGGTAATGCTTTGTTGAAATTGATTGGTCATTTCCTTGCCTTACCTCTTTGTTAATGGTGGAGGAAAGGCCAGCCCATTATTATAATCAAATCGATCTCTGTCTAATTTTTTTAATTTTAGTGTCTTTAAACTTTGTAATCAACATATTAATAGAATCCATTATTCTGTTATATTCAGACTTATACCTCTCAAAATCAGTATTAGTTTGAATTTTGTCTTCCAAAATTTGCAGTTCATTATACAGAACCTCGTTATCCCTTATATAATCAAGGACCATCATTTCAATGAGAGAAAGGCCCTGTTGGTTAAAGAATTTCACCAGTTCAAGGTTAAAGTGAGAATTTGAGACTGATTTACTATCCAGATTGGATGGAAGGTCACCCTTATTGAGAAGCACCATAATTGCAGTGTGTCATTCATCAGGGATGAAACCAGTAGTTAAACTTTGGTTTCACAGTTTAAGGAGTGGATCTGTATGGGTATGTTAACACTACTAATTAAACAATCAGGTATAATGTCAGGTCCATGGAGGAAGCATATTTGGTCAAGGTTAGCACTTTCAGTAAAGGGACTTTAGAGATAATTGGGGGATAAGGGATTCAAGTATTTCAGAGTTTTGGACAGAAGTCTAAAGAATGAAATTGGCACTGTTGGCTCAGAATAGGAGGCATTGTTTTGAATATGTTCAGAGGAAAGTTTTGTCGTTTAGTTTTCTAACATAGGTAAAGAAGGATTTATAATTGATTTTGACTTCAGAGGCCAGCATAATTTTTAGGAAAGCTACATATCAGAGCTGTGACCTACTGAAAATGGTATGCTGTCAGTTTGACTAGATGAGTAAGTCATGTACCTGTCCTCTGTAGCAAGTGCGCTAACCTGCTAGCTTTCTTTTTTGCATCAACTCCTCTGTTGACTTAAAATTCCAGCAGAGTCAGAGCATCTTAGTCCATAAAAAATGCCAACTGATACAGATCAACTAGTATTAAATGAGTTTTAGTATTTGAACAATTTATCACTTCTTTTTGTGCCTGCCATTTGCTATGGTGTTATGTGTTGCAGTTATATCCTGTTTCCAGAATCAGACAGAAGCGTATGAGCTTACAATGGCAGTGAATCAGGAGGTGAAGAGATTGTCTTCAGAGAATTTTTTTCTTTTGTTTTTCATCACCTTCCCCCTCAGCTTTATTATTTGAGGAAGCTTGAAACATGGTTAATAACTGAAAAGCATTAAACTTGGGCAAATAGCTGGGGAGAAGTTGTAATGCTCACTGTAGAAAAAGAAACTGCTAAGTGAAGGTCTATTCATTTCAGTGCTCCACACTAACACCCCTCACAACCAGCATGGTTTGGGGGGAGCGTGTGCTAATCTGACTGTGGACTCTAAGGTAAATGAAACAAGATTGCTTTACTAAAAGTGCAGCTTGTGTTTATCACATTAGAATAGACAAGTTCATGCCTTCCTGATTCGTACTATGAAAATGGATAGTAGAAAAAAAGTATAGGTTTTAGCTGTTCCAAAAAATCTCCTCAATGTCTTCTTCCATTTTCTGTCCTGCTTCATAGAAAGTACTAGTGAACAGGACTAGATTCTATGTAGCAATTTTCATGAAACAAGAATGCTTGCAGACTCTGGTTTCTCTGTTTTCTTATGAAAATGATTAAAAAGGTTTTCCCAGTGTTCAAAAGGGTGGGAGACCAGTTTCTGTGTGATTTAAGTTAGGAAAGAGCAGTACATGTAACTAGTTAAGGTGTGAGAATGATCATTAGAAGACACACTGAATAGAAATTACATCATCTATAACATGAAAAACAGTATAAGTGACATATTTCATATTGTTAATTTTACTACCATAAAAATACTATAATTATTTTACAAAAAGAACAACAACCATATCAAGTGAGAAATGAGAAAACTGGATCAACAAGGTAATGCCATCAGCAAAGTGAGAGGAAAAAATATGGCTCCCTATGATTTGCAAAGCAGAAATAAACTATCCAGTGACCTAAGCAGATGTCTTTCTGCTTAGCCTGTAGATAACTAGATGAAAAGAACCTAGTTTATTTAAATGTTTACTTTGTAGAGGATTAAGGTACATGCAGTAGGTTAGGAAGATGGAAGCTGTAGCCTTTATTTTCTATAGCTTTACTTGTAAGCAAAAGTGGTTATCATCATGGGGAATTAAGCATCTGCAGGTTAAGGAAAACCACCTCACCAGAATACAGGATTTTAGCCTAGACACTAACTGGATGATGATGATAAGAAAGGAGGGAGTATTCTATTGCGTGATTGTGCATATATTGCTAATGAGAAAGAATGGTCCATAATGCTCTGATACTGAGACACCTCTTGTGAAAAAGGAATTTTAAATAGAATTAGGGTTATTTAGGCTCAATCTCTAACAAAAATAACAAGATTTGATCCTAAAAGGTTATATTATATGGCACTGTTTTAATATAATGGACCATGAGTCCAATTCTTGTGGTACTTCCAACAAAAAAACAAGTGGAGAAGCCCATTTTATGCAGCTTATCAGATCATAAAAAGACTGTGTGGAGAAACCTTTACAGAAAACTTGTCAAGGTTTTCAGTCATGTGGTCTCTGGAAGGGCTTTGAGAATCTGAGAATTTCAAGGTTTTATGATGTGACAAGGAGGATTGGAATATAGACTGGCTGGAAAGTGGAATTACTAGAAGCAAGGTTTTGTTTTACAGATATCTGTATATTCATATGTGTGTTGCATGGCATTCCAAAGTTCTTTGAGTATCACAACATAAAATAAAGGCAGTGGTGTCTACTGAAAAATGTACTTTAGAAAACACTGTATTGATCTACAGTATGATTTTGCTGTTAGGCTGTTGATGATGAGTCATATTTGCTTTCTTTCTTAGTCTTGAGCTTGCCTTTTTTGAATTCTTAGAAAATGTCTGTGGTTATCCTGTGGCCAGTTTATCAAATATGACCTTACATTTACCGTTATAAATGTCATCAGTGGTAACAGAACACTACTTACTTAGGCCCTATGAGGATATGCATGAGTAGTCCAATACAGTGCATACACTTTGTCATGTTAGGAGGCTTGATAAGACATTGGCACAAGATGGGTTAAAATTCATGAGGTCCATACTGCAAATTGACTTCTCTTTAATTTCTGTTTATCACATGACATACTAATCCCTATAGTGAGTTAATTATTATTTAAATGCATGTACTTAATATCTAGCATCCTCTTTTATTAAAGTTGCAAAAATATATATTTGTATCTATGAGACAATATGTTTTACATTACACTAATAATATTTTTAAGTTAACTTCAACATTGTATTACTATGAAAATGCTGTAAACAGACTCTGCCCACCAAGGGCTAACATGCACATACATATATACTGTACATAAATCTATTTTAATGAAGAAATTTGTACTGCAATTAAATAAATCTGGCAGTGATTCATGGCTGCCTTATAACCAAAATGGCTTTACTTAATGGGTTTATTGTTATATTGAAATTTGTATTTTCTCATATTCTTTTATTTCATCATATTCTAATTTGAATTCAACTTTTTGAATCTTTTTAAGTTACCAGTAACACAAAGCTGAAAGGAAAATATACCTTTCTGGAAATTAAACCAGCACTTTTTTCTTATTATAATACAAACAGTAAGACAATACATGTGTGCAATTCGGTTGACATGCCATATCTGATTAACCAATTTAACTAACTGAAACAAACAAAGGAAATCACCCAACAAGTAAACGAACTGTCATAAGACAAGAGCACAAGTAGAAATACTAAGAAGGCAACAACAGTAAGATGCACGGCTACCATAAAACTGTCATAAAACAAGTGCATTAATAAACAGATGAGTAGAAGTCGGTAAGCGCTTTCACCACATTGCAGTGGCTTCTTCAGACCATAAACATAGTACAAGCCAAAAAAACTATCATTAAATACAATTCATAGATAACATAGCAACTAATAAAATCAAACCACCTACTTCATTATGCTGCCTCCATGTTGAGAGCATATAGTGTGATGACATCATCGCACATAAGCATAAGATCTTAAAGTGATGCATACTTTAATAATAACATAGCATCCTGACCTATACACATTAAATAACAATACAAAAACAATCTAAAAAACACATGTAATTTCAAAACAACACACCGTAAAATACTTATAAAGAAGTAAGGTAGAAAATAAAAAAAGGGCAGCAAGGGGACATGCAAGAATATGGGCAAACATATAAACATAGGATATTATACAGGTAGACCCTTCTTATTTAAAATAGGATTGATGGAAACCATGACGTTAAGGCCAGACCAGCTATCTGTCCTCAACTTCAAGATCCACTGAAGCTGAGCCTCTTCTGTCCTAGTCTCAATGTCCCCAAGTGTAACATTGACCCCTATAACTTCTATGGCCCTAAACATAAAATTATGCTGACGGCTACTCCCTGCTACATACCTAGCCAATGCACATATAGTATTCCCTATATGTATGCTATACTGGTACTCCCTCACATGCTCCCAAAAGGTACGGTTAGTCTTGTCAACATACAACCTCTGGTAGCAGCCACACTGTGCTAAATACACTAAATGCCTCATGGCACATGTGGCTCTATCCTTAAACCAAAAACCCCTACCCATATCAGGGTGTATAAAACTGTCATCCATCTCTATATGTTGGCAAAAGTTGCAGGAACCACAAGGGTATGTACCAAAATTACCATCCCAATCCCAAACCTCTCTATCTGGGTAACAATGCATCCTTTTCAAGGATCTACAATTCCCATACCCAAAACATGGGGCATTACCCACAACTCTAATAATCTTCTCATCCATGAGCAAAATGGACCAGTGTTTCTGGAGCACCTGCTTAATGTTATTAACATTGCAACTCTCTATGCCACAGAAACCTTCACTATATCTTTACACCCTTTACTCTTTGAGTCTACTGCAGCAGATACCTCAATTTCACGGGCAGCTGAAAAATATGGCCTACCTTGTCCCCCCTTAAGGCATCAACCTGTGTGAGTATAGGAACCATTTCCCCATCTCTATAGCCCCGTTCACTCAGGTTCTGTTGGAGTAGATCCTGGCCTTGTCTATAACTCTCCTCATCATCATGTAGCCGGGAGACCCTCATACCCTGATTTTTAATGATGTTATTGAACACCTCTCTAGGGTGCATACTCCTCCTGTGGAGTAAGGAATTTGTATAACTGTCCTTCCTATAGAGACTCATAGTAATAGATGAATCTAGTAACTTATTTACCAGAACATCAAGGAACTCTATAGACGTGCTTGAGTATTTAAGAGTAAACCACAACAAACAGCAACACTAGAAACGAATAGAACCAAAAGGTTGGTATAGGCACTCCACAAAGCTCCACAGAAACCACGGCTCGAACAGGGAATAATTTATTATAAAACACAAACAGCACTCAGTACCAATATCCAGTTAAGCGCTTTCATCTGTATGCAATACAGACTTCATCAGAACAAACAACCCATATTCGCTCATCATTTAAATAACCTCAATGGCACCAAAACTGTATTCACATTTTTTGTAATTTAAAAAGATAGTCTCAAAAAATAATAATTAAATAAAATGAAATTAAATTCTTTGTCTAAATAATTAATTGACAATTACATGAATTATTAATGATGTGAGTTCATATGACATGATAAATTATTGAATAAATAGATATTAAAAATAGATGTTAAAAATATGAATGTATATATAATAAGAAAACCTATGCTATAACATGGTGAGAAAAGGTTTAATGCTAATGTATTCATTTATACCAGGGGATCTGGTGGCATCTGTAAGAATTTGCCATTTACTTTCTCTACTGGCTAATAATGCTTTCCAGTTCCCTCCATGTGGTGAAATACTAACCTGATCTACAATTGCAAATTTAAATATGTGTTTGTCTCCCATCACTGATAAATGTCTATACAATGCATTGTTATTATCTTTCACTTTTATCCTATATGTATGTTCGTAAATCTGTTTCTTAAATTGTCTCTCTGTCTTTCCTATGTAAAATACAGGGCAAGCAGAACAAATTGCAATATAAACCATGTGGGAAGTATTGCAATTTCCCGCCCTGCATCTTATATGTGTCTTATTAATGTCTTCCAATATTATACTATCAGCTTCATATATAACATTGCATTGTTTGCACCGCCCACATTTTTTGGTCCCCTGCAAATTGTTTTTATTCGATCTATATTATACTTTCTCCAACAAGTGTTTGATGTTAGGTCCAGTCTTGAATACAAATTTAGGTTGGTTACCAAAAATACATGCTGTCTCATCATTCACCATAATTAAATTCCAATGTTGCTTAACAATACTCTTAATGTAATGGACAAATGGCGAATATACCAGAACACAAACCCGATTGGAATTACCATTAGACAAGGGCCCATCTTTTTTAACATGATTAAATTTGTTACCTAACAGGGGGGTATATTTTTTGCCCCACTCACCTCTAACATAATGTATTGTATCTATTAGCAATTTATTGGGATATCCTCTAATTCTAAACATTTTCAATAATAATTTAAGTTCTATCTCTAAAATTTCTCTTGTTGAGGACATTCTTGCAGCTCTGATACACTGTCCTTTGAATGCATTTTTAAAGGCATATTGTGGATGGTTGCTATTAAACTCTATATAATCATTTGAAAACGTCTCTTTCCTAAATATTTGTGAGGCAAAACCTCCCTCAGAATGACTAATGAATGTATCCAAATATTCGATACCACTGTCACTAACTCTATATGTGAATTTTAAAAATTCTGTGGTATTATTGATATAATTACAAATAAAGGAATATCGTCCTTGGGGCCCTTCCACAAAATAAATAAATCATATAAATATCTAGTATAGAAGACTATGTTGTTGTAATATTCACAATTGAATATCAATTCTGTCTCCCATTCTAACATAACAAGATTGGCGAATATGGGAGCACAAGAGGCTCCCATAGCAACACCTCTTCTCTGCCTAAAGAATTCTCCTTCAAATTGTATGTAATTGTGATCCAACACCAGTCCCATCATGTCTGTAATTAAACATATCTGGTCCCATTCCATGTCAGAAAATTTCCTTAAACTATTACTAAAAAAGTCTAATCCTATATCTCTGGGAATACATGAGAAAATAAAGTTGTTTATTCCATAAATCTGACATAAGTTGCCCCAAAAATGTCCATGAATCCTTGATAAGGTGTGGAATATTTTCATATACTGGTTTGACCCACCTGTCGATAGCTGCTCCTATAGGGTATGTCTTAGCTCTACTCCCCGAGACGATGGGTCTAAAAGGGGGGTGGATAATGTTTTTGTGAACTTTGGGAATACCTATAATTTTTGCCAAAATAGGCATCTCAACTTTTAGGAAATTATAAGTGTCACTAGTGATTCTCTGATCAATAAGATATTCTTCTAAGGTTAAATCTATTTTCTTATGACCAATATTAATTTCATTAAGTGATACCACTTCATAGTTCCCTGTAAGGTATAAAATATTATGTATTTCATTAATATAGTCCAATGTATTGAATAAAACAACACCACCCCCTTTATCTGGTTTCATAATTCTTATTTCATTGTTGGTCATAAACAAATTTAAACATTTTCGTTCTTCCATGGATACATTATCTTTATTACCCTGTGTAAGTGCTAAATCTCTCTTGAAACTGATATTCCACCTGTAAATATCATGACATACCAATTTTTCAAAATTCGAAACCTGAGTGTTAGGAGGGGGTATATATGTACTTTTTTTCTTTAGACCTATATTATGAATAAATTCCACACCATCATCACTTTGTTTGAACTGCATAGCTAAATTAAGTCTCTTGCAATATAATTTCCCTTCTGTGATGGTGTCTACTAAATTGAATTTTACCAAGGGAATAAACTTCATTCCCTTACTGAATAATGTGAAAAATTCTTTGGTGATGTTAATTTCAGTATAATTGAAAACATTAAAACCATTATAAGAATTGATAACATTTCCTGTGTGAATATTGCTGTTGTTTTTTTCCTTTATTAATATGTTCAACATGTGGTGGTGTGGTATCATCTTCTACAGATGCTAATAATATATTTTCTGTTTGTTGAATTCTTTTTGACATTATTGTCTCCCTCTTTTGTTCCAGTGTGTCTGATTTTTTGGGGCTGGATAGTATCTGCCCCCCTGAAAATTAGTATCCTTGTCTATTAGTACTTTCATGTTTCTATTGTATCCATCTGTATCCAATCTTGGTCTAACCTGTGGCCAAATATATGCCCTTTTGTCATTGTATTGCTCAATGTCTCTCTCTATTTTCCTACTCTTTCTATTAAAAATTGTTTTGGCTTTGTTGTCAGCCATACTATACTGTTTATCGTATAAATCTTTCCATTGCATAAACAAGGGATCATTTACTATTTCTTGTTTCAATCTTTCCACTTCACATACATTAACAGACAATTTTTCATCATTCAATTTCATAAGCATTTTCATATAGCTAAAACCAAAACTATCAAATAGTTTGTCGAATTCATTCATATTGACTTTGTTATACTCTACATCCATATGCAATTTAAAAAATCTCAGACCATTGGGTACAATGTATAACGAAATACATTTGCTTAAATACGCATTGTCTATCTTTATACACTTGATATTAAATAACTTCTTGCCCAATAAATTAATACTGTCTTTAATAGAGTCTTGGTGAAACTCTTTGTTATAACTTAAATGTCTCACTTTTTGAATAGTATCGGCTTGTCCATCATAGCTGACAAATTCATAATCATCATTTAAAAATCGATCTAAACTGTCACCCTCATAGTTACTTTTAACTCTACTTCGACCTTGCATTTTAAAAATGCGTTTTGTTTGGTCTTTCACATGTAATGGACTCGAAATATTATTGTTTGCAACAGTACCTTTTAAATTGTCAGCCTGAGTCCGCGTCGCTGTAGAGTATGTTTTTGTTGGTAACCCGCGCTTGGGATGAGCTTCTAAACGCTCCATTTCTTCATGTTTGTGAAACAAGCTAAAATCAAAGGTAAAATCATTTTCGGATGTATGGCTCAAGTTTATTTTGCCGTTAGTCGCTAAACACGATCCCCGTAATGATAACTCTCTGTCAGCTGTTGGGCACGCTTGTCCATTGGGAATGTCTATATGTATGCAAGTATCTGTATCCAATGAATTACTTAGTACTTTGGTAGGTGAATTGTGAACCAATTCACCGCTACCTTCATTCTTCGGTGATGTCAACGATCGCTCGACCAACTGAATCAATCTGGTTACCTCAGTTTTAAGAATGAACACTTCTTGATGCAGTTTTTGAATCTCTCCCCTATCCAATAAAGCCTGTGTTTCTTCATTGTTGCCTTCCATGCCAGCAACAACCGATAACCACAACAAACAGCAACACTAGAAACGAATAGAACCAAAAGGCTGGTATAGGCACTCCACAAAGCTCCACAGAAACCACGGCTCGAACAGGGAATAATTTATTATAAAACACAAACAGCACTCAGTACCAATATCCAGTTAAGTGCTTTCATCTGTATGCAATACAGACTTCATCAGAACAAACAACCCATAGTCGCTCATTATTTAAATAACCTCATTGGCGCCAAAACTGTATTCACATTTTTTGTAATTTAAAAAGATAGTCTCAAAAAAATAATTAAATAAAATGAAATAAAATGCTTTGTCTAAATAATTAATTGACAATTACATGAATTATTAATGATGTGAGTTCATATGACATGATAAATTATTGAATAAATAGATATTAAAAATAGATGTTAAAAATATGAATGTATATATAATATATAATAAGAAAACCTATGCTATAACATGGTGAGAAAAGTTTTAATGCTAATGTATTCATTTATACCAGGGGATCTGGTGGCATCTGTAAGAATTTGCCATTTACTTTCTCTACTGGCTAATAATGCTTTCCAGTTCCCTCCATGTGTTGAAATACTAACCTTATCTACAATTTTGGAGGTTTCTGTGGAGCTTTGTGGAGTGCCTATACCAGCCTTTTGGTTCTATTTAAGAGTAAATCTCAAAAAGTCACTGGACCTATGTAGCTGTTCAACAAACTCCTCCAAACACTTGGCAGTACCACCCCACACCAAAAACTAAATAAGTCTGCGAACATACTTGCTCTGACTAGACAGGTACCTACACATATATTCAACTCCCTGCAGATTTGGTATGACCGTAAATAATGACACAACATCTAAAGTAACTAACAAATAATCTCTAGATGCCTCATATGTCTCCACAAATGAATATAGGTCCTGGAGAATGGGAACAACGAACAATGTTTGCCAGGTAAAGCACCCTCAATATGTAGAACCACAAATGCGAAAAGAATCAGAGGAGTGCACCATGAATTGTAAAACACAAAATAATGTCCAGGTTGATAAAATCCAAGGTTTAATGAAAAAACCATACAAACAGATGAAATAAAACTGCAGACAGTAAACGCTTTTGCGTTGAAATCAACGCTTCATCAGACATTGAGTGCAGTCAAACAGACAAACTCCTATATACACTAAGTGACATCATTGTCTTATTTGAATAGACAAATCAAGCGCAGAGGACAATTAAGAAACTAAAAACTAGTTAAGAACAAATGGACTACTTGTAATAAAAAGCACATACAAGGACCACATAATACTAATGCCTGAGAGGTCTGTTAGCTAAAAAAGGTTTTAGTGCTACTCTTTCATTCAATCCAAACTTGTGGGCTTGTAATTTCAAGATCCATTTCCCTTCTCTTTCTTCTGTGTGATTCCTAATGTTGCCTAGCCTGCCTCCTTTATTAACCTTTTCCAAGACCCTGAATTTGAAACTATGTGAGGAACCATTATCTAGAATATGTTTTGCAAGAGCATTAGTGATGTTGGCTCTCTCAGTGGCATAGATATGTTCCCTCATGCGCTCACGTAGACTCCTGGTCATCATACCAACATAGAACAACTTGCATAGCTGATACTCAGCAACGTAGACCAAATTCACAGATCTACAATCTGCAAAAAAATTAAAAACATAGGTCCTGGAGAAACTGCTTAGTTTCTTTCAATACTGACATAGACTTATCTAAAACAGGTTTGACATGCTTTTGAATAAAAATTGAGAAGGGTTCAGTCAACCAGCCTTTCTTAGCCACAATAGGTCTATAAGGGGGGGGGGGTCACTAGGTTTTTATAAACTTCGGGAGGCCCTGAAATAAAAGTATTATTGATAAATCCACCATCAGATATTGTGCCAACTCCATAGAGACAGAGAAACTTAATAAGTAATCATTTAACATGAAACACAGTTCTTTAATCATGCTCTCAATTTGCTTAATATAAATACTCTCATATATATCACATTCTAACAGCATATTATTAATGGAGTCATAATAAAAAGTCCTGGCTATGACCACCGTCATGCCACCTTTATCCACTGGGTGTATCACTATAGACTCATCCCTTTGCAATGACTCAAATGCATCCTCCGCTGATCTACTCAGATTAAAACACCATCTTACATTCTGCTTGATACTGAAGACTGTATGCAACTTATTCTCACATATTTTGCTAAATGCCTCAAGAACAGGATGATTAATAGGCACAAAATTAATTAACTTTTTAAAACCATACTGGCCCATCAATTCACTCTCAGGAAAAGACATCTTGAGCATAACATTTCTAAGGAACAGCTTAAGGTCTATAACAGAGCTAAATAGGTCCACTGCTTGTGCAGGGATGAATGAGAAACCCATATTGAGAACATTAATTTCAGTCTCACTCAAAGTTCTATCAGTTAGATTAAATCCTGAACTACAGAACTTCATCAGACAAATGACATCAAATAAAATGCATCTTTTTATACTCTAATTAATTAAAAATGCAATTCTAGTTATGCCCCCTTAAAGAAATATTCCTATTAGTTTAAAAAAAACAATGTAACACCGTCAACACATAACTAATAGCAGCCACCAGAAATTATGTAAATATATGAATCCAATGTACTCATGTATATATGTACAAATTAAAACCTAGAATAAATTATTCTTATACATTAAAATAATAAATATGATTAAATACTCGAAATATATAATATATAGAAATATAAAATATATAATATATAAAAAAGTACACATATGCAAGTCTATAATGAAATCAAGTTGTATATATAGGTAAAAAATATATATTCATAACTGTGTGACAGTACTTCTATTAATTTATATAGGTATAAATCATATAAAATGTTATCTCATTAGGGCCCTAATTCTTAAAAGGGAACTAATGGCAATGCCTTCATTCAAACCAGGCCAAATAGTGGCATAAAAAAATAATTGCCAATACAGTTCCCTCCTTTCCAGAAGTAATGACCAAGCACCCCCTCTAATGTCAGTGCATATACAATCCATCACAAAAAACTTAAAGGAGTGTCCCTCATTCTCTGTCACATGTTTGCTTAGGGCATCTGTATCCTTTTTACATATTTCATATAAATGTTCATAAAAACGATTTTTTAGTTTTCTTTCCGTCTTTCCTATATAATAACAGCAGCATAAATCACATATTGCACAATACACTACTCTTTCTGAATTACAATTAAATTTCTCTTTCATCTTAAAATTCCTCTTATTAATTTGGAACACATCCCCTTCCTTTATATACTTGCAAAAATGGCACATGCCACATTTACTCATATAACCACTCCTTTTAATTATTCAACTATTAACCCTTTCAAAGGAGTTTTTTAGACTCATTCCTCTCCTAAATACCATTATTGGACTCACATCTATAACTTGTCTCATATTCTTCTCTTGTTTCAGAATAATCCAGTTCTTCTCTAGAATATTTTTATATCCATACTATCTATAGTAACATTGGATATAAAGGACATGCTACAGTTCCTTTCATTGCTCTCTGCTATCCTAATGGGTGCATCTATTGCTGTTTGATCCTGTACATACTCATCACTTAGCAAGGGTAAATAAAAATTCCTTTCTCTCTTGTTCACTACTTCTATGATGATATAGTTCACCAACTTAAAGGGATAACCTCTTTTTAAAAACATATTTTTCAAACAATCACATTCATCTAAGAAGTCATCCATATTTGATATCATTCGAGCTGCTCGAACTATTTGCCCCTTAACTATGGCTTTCTTCTGTTTGTATGCATGAATACTACTGTAATGTAGTAATGAATTGGAATATGTAATTTTTCTGTAAATTTTAGAAAAAAATTCTCTTATTTTCATAATCATTACATAATAAAACATCTAGAAAAGAAATTTCATGTAAATTAGCATTCCAGGTAAATTTCAAAAACTGTGTAGTGGACCCTATATAATCCACGAATTCCTTAATCATTTCAAAATGCCCATCCCAAATCACAAAAATATCATCCAAAAAGCAGCAATAATATTTGATGTGAGAGAAGAAATTGCTGGAGAATACATACTTCTTCTCCCATTGCATTACTACAATATTGGCATACAAACCCCCACATGCTGAGCCTATGGCAACCCCTTCTTGCTGCAAAAAAATCTCATTATTAAATAAGATAAAATTATTCTTCAATACCATTTCCATAAGTTGACTGTATAATAAAACATCAAAATGTTTAATTTTCTTATCATACAGAACTCTATAAACCATTCAAGACCTATATTATGAGGAATGATATAATAATGGTCCTTTACATCAATGGTAAGAAATATGTAAGATTCTTTAAATGGAATATTACTAATTGATCTTAAAAAACTCCACGAGTCCTTACATATATGTGTCTCGCTACTTATCAAGTGTTTAAGCTTTGAGTCCAAATATTTTGCTAGGGGTTTTATGATGGACCCTCTTGAATCAACTATTCGGCGCATGGGGGCTATGCCAGGTCTTTATGGAAGGGGATGTGTTCCAAATTAATAAGAGGAATTTTAAGATGAAAGAGAAATTTAATTGTAATTCAGAAAGAGTAGTGTATTGTGCAATATGTGATTTATGCTGCTGTTATTATATAGGAAAGATGGATAGAAAACTAAAAAATTGTATTTATGAACATTTATATGAAATCCATAAAAAGAAGAATACGAATGCCCTAAGCAAACATGTGACAGAGAATGAGGGACACTCCTTTAAGTTTTTTGTGATGGATTGTATATGCACTGACATTAGAGGGGGTGCTTGGTCATTACTTCTGGAAAGGAGGGAACTGTATTGGCAATTATTGTTTGATGCCACTAGTTGGCCTGGTTTGAATGAAGGTATTGCCAGTAGTTCCCTTTTAAGAATTAGGGCCCTAATGAGATAACATTTTATATGATTTATACCTATATAAATTAATAGAAGTACTGTCACACAGTTGTGAATATATATTTTTTATCTATATATACAACTTGATTTCATTAAAGACTTGCATATGTGTGCTTTTTTACATATTATATATTATATATTATATATTTGTATATATTATATATTTAGAGTATTTAATCATATTTATTACTTTAATGCATTAGAATAATTTATTCTAGGTTTTAATTTGTACATATATACATGAGTACACTGGATTCATATATTTACATAATTTTTGGTGGCTGCTATTAGATTATGTGTTGACAGTGTTTACATTGTTTTTTTTTATACTAATAGGAATATTTTTTTAAGGGGGCGTAACTAGAACTACATTTTTAATTAATTAGAGTATAAAAACATGTATTGTATTTGATGTAATTTGTCTGGAAGTTCTGTGGTTCAGGACGAAAGGGCTTACTGGCTTTTTGTTTGTGGAAATAAATTTTGTTTTTTAACCAGTAGCTTATCGGCTCATTTCTTTGGTATGAAAGTACAATTTGCAACAGGTACAAAAGTACTACTGAGTTTCTGGACACCTTGGCGGCCTGTCTGTGTTTTTGGCAACAGTTTTTTTCTGTGTTTTGGGCAGTTGTTTGTGATGGCATCCGAGGATATCCTTAATGACTCAGTGGAGCTGACAACTAAAAGCTCTGATTTCAGCTTGCTTCAGTGAGCTGTGGTGGATCTAACTAACTTAGTGCATAATCTCTCGCACAAAGTTGATTTGTTTCTGGCTATGCCCCCTGATGACATCAGATGCCATCCCTGCACAATGAGTGAAGGGAATACGGCATTCTCTAGCTTGCAGAACACTCTAAGGGTTTGTAATTTACATTCCCATTTACAACAAGCTTCTACTAGTGGGAAAGGATCAACGGAGGCCATTCCCTTGGAATCTACATGCAGCAGCTCAATTTGATGTGGTCAGCAATGTACTCAAGTAGAATCAGTTGGATTAACTGCTGTTGGATCCCCACTATTGAAAGACTGGCTGACAACAACTGTAACACTAAATAGTGGTCTACCCATTAGGACTGGTTCCAGTAACAAAAGCTTACATTACCTTTTGGAAGAATGTGACTATTATTTAACAAAAATTAAATGCCTACAATTAGACAATGTGTACTTTAATGAATGCATAAAAGAAAAGGTGGTGCCAAAGGGTTTAAGGATGTGGCATTACCCAAACAGCCTAAAAGCTGATTCTGTCTTTTTTAATGAATTAACTGCAATGTTTGATCAGCATGGATTTGATTATATGAACTTAGTAATTAAGCATAATAATATTTTAACTGATGAATTAATTCAGTCAGTTACTGAATTAGATAATGTTATATGTACTCATAGACAATATAATGATTTTAAAAATTAACATATTAAAATGTATGATAATATTGATTTGTTAGCTAGTAATATTAAAGCAAGAAAGTTGAAAAAATTTAATAGAGACAAGAATGAATATAGTAAGTGTCTAGCATACCCCAGCCCCCCACCTTCATAAGAATGGGGTAATAAATTTAATGCAATTGAGATGGCTGATAACAATGGTCTTCTAATCATTACTCTCACATAGACCAAGAAGAGTGTTTTTAGATGAAGAAGAATACCCCCAACTGAGACGCTCAGAGTGTTTGAAGAACAGGATGGGCCCATTAAAAAAGGAGAGTCACCCTGTTCCCCAATTTCAGAGTAACCCTTGGCAGAGGGAGGAAGATTGTGAGAGGGAGGAACACCTACAGCAGAGGATGGAACAACAGGAAGTAGAAATAGTATAGGTTGAAGATGTTTATGTAGAAAGGCCTGAGATATAAACAGGTTGTCAGGACCATTTACTATCTGAATGTTCAATTTTATTTAATATTGCTGGAGACTTTAAGGTTTATAACTTTTCACAGATTAATATATGTACTAGTCACTATGACGTGTTTTCAAAGGGTTTGGGTTTTGTACCCTGGCAACGTAGTGACATAGGTAATATCCTAATGGATTTGAAACTATTCACCCATAAGTTGAATTTCAGAATATTGTTTCAAAATTCTGTATCTAATCAGACAATAAACCTCTTAGCAATTTCCAGTACTTATAACCCGCCATTACATCCTATGGTAATATTATTTGAAAGGATGTGTGAAATTGATATAAGGAATATATTGTCTCAACACAGAAGTATTGATGAGATTACAGAAAGGGAATGAGATACTATTAAAGAGATTAAGATGTTTTTAGACAAAATAAGAATTTTGAAACCTGACAAAGGGGGTGGAATTCTTCTAATGAATCAGGATGATTATAATAGTAAAATGTTATTTTTACTGAATGGTATAGGGTACTTGAAATCACCCCTTAATGAATTAAATGGAGCATACCGCAAGATTAATAATGAATTACAGGATTTATTTATAGAGGGCACAATATCAATTGATACATTAAATTTACCTTTCGGTTACACACCCTAGAATCCCTATTATGTTCGGATTACCGAAACTACATAAAGACCTGCCACAGCCCCCGCATGCACCCAGTAGTTGAATCAAAAGGGTCCATCACACAATCCCTAGCAAAATATTTGGACTCAAAGCTTAAACACTTGATAAGTAGCGAGACACATATATGTAAGGACTCATGTTTTTTTTTAAGATCAGTTAGTAATATTCCATTTAAAGAATCTTACCATTGATGTAAAGGACCTTTATTCTATCATTCCTCATAATATAGGTCTTGAATGGTTTACAGAGTTTCTGTATGATACAAAAATTAAACATTTTGATGTTTTATTATACAGTCAACTTATGGAAATGGTATTGAAGAATAATTTTATCTTATTTAATAATGAGATTTTTTTGTAGCTAGAAGGGGTTGCCATGGGCTCAGCATGTGGGGGCTTGTATGCCAATATTGTAGTAATGCAATGGGAGAAAAATTATGTATTCTCCAGCACTTTCTTCACTCACATCAAATATTATTGCCGCTTTTTGGATGATATTTTTGTGATTTGGGATGGACATTTTGAAATGATTAAGCAATTCATGGATTATATAGGGTCCACTACACAGTTTTTGAAATGTACCTGGAATGCTAATTTACATGGAATTTCTTATCTAGATGTTTTATTATGTAAAGATTAGGAAAATAAGAGAATTTTATCTAAAATTTACAGACAAATTACATATTCCAGTTCATTACTCATTAATCCATACAAACAGAAGAAAGCCATAGTTAAGGGGCAATTAGTTCAAGCAGCTCGGATGGTATCAAATATGGGTGACTTCTTAGATGAATGTGATTGTTTGAAAAATATGTTTTTAAAAAGAGGTTAGCCCTTTAAGTTGGTGAACGATATCATCGTAGAAGTAGTGAACAAGAGAGAAAGGAATTTTTATTTACCTTTGCTAACTGATGAGTGTGTACAGGATCAAACAGCAATAGATGCACCCATTGGGATAGAAGATAGTAATGAAAGGAACTGTAATATGTCCTTTATATCCAATGTTACTATAGATAGTATGGATATAAAAAATATTCTAGAGAAGAACTGGATTATTCTGAAACAAGAGAAGTATATGAGACAAGTTATAGATGTGAGTCCAATAATGGTATTTAGGAGAGGAATGAGTCTAAAAAACTCATTTGAAAGGGTTAATAGTTGAATAATGAAAAGGAGTGGTTATATGAGTAAATGTGGCATGTGCCATTTTTGCAAGTATATTAAGGAAGGGAATGCGTTCCAAATTAATAAGAGGAATTTTAAGATGAAAGAGAAATTTAATTGTAATTCAGAGAAAGAGTAGTGTATTGTGCAATATGTGATTTATGCTGCTGTTATTATATAGGAAAGACAGATAGAAAACTAAAAATCGTATTTATGAACATTTATATGAAATCCGTAAAAAGGATACAAATGCCCTAAGCAAACATGTGACAGAGAATGAGGGACGCTCCTTTAAGTTTTTTGTGATGGATTGTATATGCACTGACATTACAGGGGGTGCTTGGTCATTACTTCTGGAAAGGAGGGAACTGTATTGACAATTATTTTTTGATGCCACTAGTTGGCCTGGTTTGAATGAAAGTATTGCCATTAGCTCCCTTTTAAGAATTAAGGCCCTAATGAAATAACATTTTACATGATTTCCACCTATATAAATTAATAGACTTGCATATGCGTGCTTTTTTACATATTATATATTTTATATTTGTATATATTATATATTTAGAGTATTTAATCATATTTATTATTTTAATGTATAAGAATAATTTATTCTAGGTTTTAGATTGTACATATATACATGAGTACATTGGATTCATATATTTACATAATTTTTGGTGGCTGCTATTAGATTATGTGTTGACAGTGTTTACATTTTTTTTTTAAACTAATAGGAACATTTCTTTAAGGGGGCGTAAGTAGAACTACATTTTTAATTAATTAGAATATAAAAAGATGTATTGTATTTGATGTCATTTGTCTGATGAAGTTCTGTGGTTCAGGATGAAAGTGCTTACCAACTTTCTGTTTGTGGAAATAAATTTTGTTTTTTAACCAGTAGATTATTGGCTCATTTCTTTGGTATGAAAGTACAATTTGCAACAGGTACGAAAGTCCTACTGAGTTTCTGGACACCTTGGCGGCCTGTCTGTGTTTTTTGCAACAGTTTTTTATGTGTTTTGGGCAGATAGATTTAATACTAATGACTGCGGGGTGCCCACATCTTCTTGAGGGTAGGATAGTTCACCGGTCGTATAGGCTCTTTCTTCTTTGTGTGTCCCTGGCTCCTCGAGTGATTTGATCCTCTCTTGTTCTCCTGACAAATGGGAAAAGGTGGCCTTGCAATTCCCTGTTTTAGAGAATTGGGAAACTACTTCCTCCTGACCACCAAAGGGTCCTGAGACACCCCTGAGACAGCAGGTCGATTTTTCTGAGAGAAGTAAGTAACCTTGCCCACATTACCTTCCCCATCTAAGGGCATACTGACCAAGTCCATCGACTCCACATTCCCTGCTTCTCCAATAATGTTAGTGTTACTTAAGGGTGTAGCTAATACCCCTCCAGTTCCCATAGATGGTTCTCTATTGGAGCAAGGTGGATGTACCTTCTGGCCGGCTATAGGTTCAGTTCTGTTCCATGAAAAGACATGACCTGCTCTAAAGTCAAAGAGGTCTCTATCCAACCTCTTCCTTTTCTGGCTCACAAGCCATCTCTCATACATGGTATGCTTTATGCTACATTTCTGGTGCAAGTGGCTGATAAAGTGATAGGGAGGATTACTGATAATGTTATCATGTATGAGAGATGGCTATGAGCCAGAAAAGAGGTTGGATAGAGACCTCTTTGACTTTAGAGCATGCCATGTCTTTTCATGGCCCAGAACTGAACCTTGAGCAGGCCAGGAGGTACATCCACCTGGCCTCCTGGCTCCAATAGAGAACCATCTACAGGAACTGGAGATATATTAACTGGTTCTATATTAGAACATCGAAGTTTCAAAACTTTGAATGTTCTAATATCAAACCCTATTCAGCAAAAGCTGAAAACATCGAATATACAAAGCAGCAATTTTTTTTTCCTAGGAAAAAATTTGCTGTTCCAAAACACATACACACAACACAAGCACACCAAATAAACAGCAATCCACACATATACACCTAAAATCTTACAGCTAACCCTACACTAAACTATACACACACACCACTAACTATCCACTTACCTTAACCCAAACCCTAACCCTAAGGTCTGTCACTATTGCACACTCACCTCACCCGCACCCTAACCCTGACTCACCTACCCTGCCCTAACCCTCACATCCACACTATCGCACACTTACCAGACCCAGTCCCTAGCCCTAACTCACCTAACCTGCCCTAATCCTCACGTCCACATAATTGCTCACATACCTAACCTGCACCCTAACCCTAACTACCCTAACCTGCACTCAATCACACACTTACCTGAACCTGTAACTTTCCACCACAGCGCTGAAAATACCGAAGCAACAGAAACGGACAACCAAATTCTTTCCCTAGGAAAAAATTTGTTTTTCTGTTGCTTCGATATTTTCAACTTTCGCTGAATAAGGTTCAATATTAGAACATTCGAAGTTCTGAAACTTTGATGTTCTAATATAGACCCTATTAACTCCCTTAGATGGGGAAGGTAATGTGGGTAAGGTTACTCATTCCTCTCAGAAAAATCACCCTGCTGTCTCAGGGGCATCTCAGGACCCTTTGGTGGTCAGGAGGAAGGAATTTCTCAATTCTCTAAAACAGGGGTTTGCGAGACCACCTTTTTCCATTTGTCAGGAGAATGAGAGGGGATTGAATTGCTCAAGGAGCCAGGGATGCACCAAGAGGAAAGAGCCTATAGGACCGGTGAACTATCCTACCCTCAAGAAGATGTGGGAACCCTGCAGTCATTAGCATTAAATCTATCTGATGGAACTTTGAGTGAGACTGAAATTAATGTTCTCAATATGGGTTTGTCATTCATCCCTGCACAAACAACAGACTTATCTAGCTCTGTTATAGACCTTATACTGTTCCTTAGAAATGGTATGCTCAAGCTGTCTTTCCTTGAGAGTGAATTGACGGGCCAATAAGGTTTCAAAAAGTTAAGTAATTTTGTGCCTATTAATCACCCTATTCTTGAGGCATTTGGCAAAATATGGGAGAATGAGTTGCATACATTTTTCAGTAACAAGCAGACTGTAAGAAGGTTTTTAATCTGAGTAGATCGGAGGAGGATGCATTGGAGTCATTGCGAAGGGATGAGTCTATAGTGATACACCCACTGGATAAAGGTGGCATGACGGTGGTCATGGCCAGGACTTTTTATTATGACTCCATTAATAATATGCTGTTAGACATTGATATATATATATGAGAGTATTTATATCAAGCGAATTGAGAGCATGATTAAGGAACTGCGTTTCATGTTAAATGATTAATTATTAAGTTTTTCTGTCTCTATGGAGCTGGCACAATATCAGATGGTGGATTCACCAATAAAACATTTGTTTCAGGGCCTCCCCAAGGTTCATAAAAACCCAGTGACAACCCTTTTAAACCTATTGTGGCTGTGAAAGGCTGACTGAACCCTTCTCAATTTTTATTGAAAAGCATGTCAGACCTGTTTTACATAAGTCTGTGGCGGTATTGAAAGACACTAAGCAGTTTCTCCAGGACATATATTTATTTTTGGAGATATATGAGGCATCTAGAGATTATTTGTTAGTTACTTTAGATGTTGTGTCATTATTTACGGTCATACCCAATCTGCAAGGAGTTGAATATATGTGTAGGTACCTGTCTAGTCAGAACGAGTATGATCGCCAAATTATTGATCCGGTTTGTGAGTTTATGGATGTGGACCTGGAAAATAATGCTTTTGTATTTGACAGCAAGTACTATAGGTAGAAACATGGTGTAGCAATGGGCACCTACTGCGCTAATAGTTATGCAAACATCGTTATGGTACAATGGGAGCTAGATGAGGTTTTTGGCTTGGACTTGTTTGTACGGAATGTTTTATTTTACTACCTTTTCATTGATGTGATTTTGGTGTGGGATGGTACTGCCGAGTGTTTGGAGGAGTTTGTTGAACACCTACATAGGTCCAGTGGACTTTTTGAGATTTACTCTTAAATACTCAAGCACGTCTATAGAGTTCCTTGATGTTCTGGTAACTAAGTTACCAGATTCATCTATTACTATGAGTCTCTATAGAAAGGACTGTTATAGAAATTCCTTACTTCACAGGAGGATTATGCACCCTAGATGGGTGTTCAATAACATCATTAAAGGTCAGGGTATGAGGGTCTCCTGGCTGCATGAAGATGAGGGGAGTTATAAACGAGGGCGGGATCTACTCCAACAGAACCTGAGTGAATGGGGCTATAGAGATGGGGAAATGGTTCCTATACTCACACAGGTTGATGCCTTAAGGGGGGGACAAGCTAGGCCATATTTTTCAGCTGCCCGTGAAATTGAGGTATCTGCTGCAGTAGACTCATGGAGAAAAGGGTGTAGCGATATAGTGAATGTTCCTGTGGCATACTCTAGCAATGTTAATAACATTAAGCAAGTGTTCCAGAAACACTGGTCCCTTTTGTTCATGGATGAGAAGATTAGTAGAGTTGTGGGTAATGCCCCAAATTTTGGGTACATGAATTGTAGATCCTGGAAAAGGATGCTTTGTTACCCTGATAGAGAGGTTCAGGATTGGGTTGGTGATTTTGGTACATACCTTTGTGGTTTCTGCAACTTTTCCCAGCACATAGAGATGGATGACAGTTTTATACACTCTGATATGGGTAGAGGTTTTTAGTTTAAGGCTAGAGCCAAGTGTGCCATGAGGCATTTAGTGTATTTAGTACAGTGTGGTTGGTGCCAGAGGTTCTACATTGGCAATACTAACTGTACCTTTAGGGAGCATGTGAGGGAGCACCAATATAGCATATGTATAGGGAATACTACAAGTGCATTGGCTAGGTATGTAGCAGGGAGTAGTCATCAGTATAATTTTAAGTTTAGGGCCATCAAAGTTATAGGGGTGAGTGTTAGACTGGGGGACATTGAGAATAGGACAGAAGAGGCTGAGGTTCGGTGGATCCTGAAGTTAAGGGCAGATAGGGGGTCTGGCCTTAATGGGATGGTTTCCATCAAACCTATTTTAAATAAGAGGGGGTCTACCTAAACCTTCAGCTACCACTCCATTAACTGGGAAAACTACTCATGTACCAATACACCTGCCCAACATTTCCTGGAATTCATTAATTCAAATGCCCAGGACCAGCTCATTCTTACCCCCACTAGAGGTTGCAACATCCAATCCCATACTAACATGGGTGACCATTGCTCTACACCAATAGTTAACTCCTCACTGGTTAGAGCCGACCACAAACTAATCACCCTGGAAATCCACCCCCCCCCCAGCAAATGTAACCACCATGTAAGACTTCTCCAAAGCTTCCCCATGCAAATGGAGAAAAGTTGACTGACCGCCGAATCATACACCAATGCACTGTATAAACACTTACAGAAATGCATGGATCTCACAATACTCAATAGAACCAAGATGCTCTCCTGCAAAAAAAGAAAGCCAGTCTGGTCGTCTCCTGCCATAAACAAACTCTACAACAGAAGGAGGAAAGTGATGCAGAATAAGGTGAAGTCCCAAGACTGGAAAAACTCCCTTATCAGTCTCAACAAAAAAGTTGAGATCCCTCATCAAATCCTCTAAAGCTAGCTATGAAAACAGAATTGCAGCAGATAGTATAGGCCTTCTATAGTTATGTACAGAATCTCCATGGTAATACCCAGATTTGCTCTGAGCTACTGCACAATGATAACTCCTGTACTGAGCCAACAGATATTGCCAATATACTGGCTGACAGATTCAGTGCCAACTTAACCCCTCTCCCCCCAAAGGACCAATCACATTACCAGTAGATTGCCAGGTACCCAATATTACTGCTGCACAGGTTAAAATAGCACTGTCCAAGGCCAAGAATACAGCTTCCATGGGACCTGACAATATCCCTGGCTGTGTTCTACATGATCTACAGAGTGAACTGGCACCTCACCTGTGTGCTCTGTTCAATCACAGCCTCACCTCAGGCTTTGCCCCTACCGAATGGTGCATTGCTACAGTCATCCCTCTCCATAAAAGAGGAGTGACTACAGACCCTGGGAACTATCGCCCCATTAGCCTGATGAGTCAGATATGCAAAGCTATGGAACACATCATCATGGACCCAATAAAAAAGGATATAGGGAATCTCCAAACTCTGGATCCCACACAGTTTGGTTTTGTGAAGGGTAGATCATGGCTGCTCAATTTGGTCGAATTCTTTGAGTCAGTCACCAGAGATGTGAATGGAGGCAAGGTGGATCATACAGCCTATCTTGATCTGATCAAGGTGTTTGATACCATTCCCCATTCAGGAGTCATAGAAAAACTCACTAAGCTAGGCATCAACCCCTATATCACTAGGTGGGTTGCAAACTTGTTCACAGATAGAACCCACAGTGTGAAAGTAGTGGACTCCAACTCAGACTGCTGACCAATAGCGAGTGGAGTCCTACAGGGTTCGGTCCTGGGTCCCCTCCTGTTTGGTATCTACTTCTCTGAAGTCCAAACCAACACAAAGGGTCTCTGGCTGACAAAGTTCACAGATGATTGCAAGTTGTGAGCTATTATTAACTCTCCAAGTGATGTTGACATCCAACAGAAAGGCCTTACTAAGACCAACGACTGGTGTCAGAACCATGGCCTTAAGCTCCATGCCAAAAAATGTGTCATCATCCCGTTTAGGAAAAAAACAGTTCCTATGAATTACCATATCGATGGTAGTCCACTGAACACAGAAGGCATTATAAGAGATCTGGGAACACAGGTTGACAGCAGCCTCTCTTTTGACCACCACATTGTCACTGTGGTCAGAATGTCCTTCTGTGTGGCACATCTCATTACTAAGGGTTTTGCATCCATGAAGAAGGAGGTCATTGTCTCCCTCTACTCTTCCCTCATTAGGCCAATCATTGTGTAAAATGCCCCATTTGGCATGTACCTCACTAGACACCAGCAACAACTAGAGAGGATGCAAAAGTACATCACAAAGAGGATCCTAGGCCTTAAACACTTGTCCTATATGGACAGACACAAAAAATGCCAACTATTCTCTGTCTAATATCGCCTACTTAGAGGCGATCTCTGCTTGACATACAAAGCCATGTCTGATCCAGCTCTGTTAGAAATGCTACATCTAAAGAAATCCCAATCCCAATGCATCACACACTCCAGTGACCTCAACCTCATTACCACAATCAACAGAAAGTGCTGGAGGGGCAGGTTCATAACCCAGAGACTGCCCTTACTATGGAATAGACTTCCCATACATGTCAAACGGAGCACCTCACTGGCCCTCTTCAAGAGAAACCTTGATGAGTGGATAGGAAATAGAAAATTCACCCCAGGGATCACTCCAGTGGCTTTACTCAACAGAGGCACTGGGAACTAAGGTCGGGTGGCACAATGTCAGGGTAATTCTATGGACTATGTAAAGGCTCCAGGGCCATTAGCCTAGTACACACCTATGAACCTATGAACCTATGTTTATATGTTTGCCCATATTCTTGTATGTCCCATTGCTACCCTTTTTTATTATCTACCTCGCTTCTTTATAATATAAGTATTTTACTGTGTGTTGTTTTGAGATTACATGTGCTTTTTATATTGTTTTTATATTGTTCTTTAATGTGTATAGGTCAGGGCGCTATGTTAGTATTAAAGTATGTATCACTTTAAGATCTTATGCTTACGTGCGATGATGTCATCACTGTATATGCTCTCAACATGGTGGCCTTTGATGGCATAATGAAGTAGGTGGTTTGCTTTTATTGGCTGCTCTGTTAACTATGCATTGTATTTAATGAGTGTTTTTTTTGGCTTGTTCTGTGTTTATGGTCTGAAGAAGCCACTGCAATGTGGTGAAAGTGCTTACCAACTTGTACTGCTGTGTTTATTAAAGTACTTGTTTTATGACAGTTTTATGGTAGCTGTGCATCTTAGTCTCATTATCTTCTTAGAATTTAACTAACTGGCTGAAAAGAATTAACAGTACCGTCTACACACTCTACACCATTTTTCTCATTTGTTCATTTATTCATCCTTTTATCCCAGCAACTGCCAGTAAGCATGGTTCTATCAAATATGGGCTCTGACCCCTCCCAGTGTTCCTCTTTTCAGCTACAACCAAAGGAGATTGTAAAATATGTCTCATTTTGACTTATTTACAGACTGTATTTATGAAATTACATCATGATTAACTTGAAAAGCATACTTTTGGCAGCATATACATACAAAAAATGTACAGCGTTGAATGTCAGCACAAGGAATAGTCACTGAGATGACAGCAGCATTTTACTTGGTAGTGGTGAAAATTCATGCACCCGAATCTGACAAATTCAAGATAAGATAAACATGTTGCAGGAAGACATTTGCTGTGACCATCAGGAAAAGCTTTATTATATTAGGACAAATGCATGATAAACATGCATTATGGGTCTATGGCATTCATTAATTAGGATAAAGTAGTTGTAGCTCAAATGGTATGTAATAGCACATCATGGCAAGTGTTACCAGAAAAATCACAGAGGTCATAGTAAAAGGCTTATGCCAAAAGCACTCTTTGGTTAGAAAACAATAGACATTATTACTGATATACAGGACAACTAGAAAACTGTATTCACAATGTTTATGTAACTTCAATAGTTTGCATCTCAATATTTGCACAAAATTAATTTCATTTTATAATTTATGGCAATAACTACATTTTGACTAAAATTATAGATGCTGCTTAAATATTCATGCAAATCTAACGAAGAATTGCAACTTTAACAATATGTTTTATATATATATATATATATCTGTGATAAAGAGCTCTGCGGTGCAGTGGTTAACGTTGTCGCCTCACAGCAAGCGGTTCTCCGGTTTGATTGTTGGCTGGGGTGCCTTCTGTGTGGAGTTTGCATGTTCTCCCTGCGCTTGCGTGGGTTTACTCTGGTTTCCTCCCACATTCTAAAGACACGCATCTGGAGCATTTCTCCCTGGGCCACCGCTGAAAACAGGCTCTGTGGAGCCTAGTCTGACTTTCCTGGTCAACAAATGTAAAATAAATAAATAAAATCTTGCTCAGTTTTAATGTGGTATATTCTAAATTTGGTTTCAGCATTCTTTTTGAGATATTTAAAGTTCTTGATCCCATAAACCGAGAGTTAAAACAATCAGATAGCTCTTCTACAAAGAAGAAAAATGAGCAATAGGTGTATGAAGAAGTGAACATGTCCCCATTTATCTTGATAAAGCAATGACTACACAATTTTGTTCTGCATGGCTGAGTTTTGCATAGCAAATGCCTTGTCATGAAAAAATATTAAATTAATTGCACTTGAAAATTCCTCTGGCTTGGTTACTTAATAAAATGAGTATGTTAAAAATAGCGGCAGACAATGATTCCATACGTAGTTACTCTGCATGTTTCTAAAACATGAAGAGGCACATGTCAACCCCTTTACAAGTAACTATTTCAGGACGTCTATGCTCTTTAAACTGCTTTTGGATATTTTGTCACATACACTATGTTTTTTGCCATTTCTAAGGGTTTTGAAAATAAAAGCTACTGTTAAGCTTAGTGACAGCGAATCAACACTAAGTCCAATTTTCTCTATTGCTAATTTTATTGCATTGTATATCTTTGGAGCTTTTCTCCCTGGGCCTCCTCTGAAAAAGGGCAATAGCTCAGCCGGACACTCCTGGTCAACAAATGTAAAATAAAATTAAAAAATAAATAAATAAATCAATATCCATGAATGCAGTGCATGTCAGTTTATTAAATGCTCATTTCATTGATTCACAAATAGTTGAACTCAACTTATCAAAAACCCATTTAATTGAAAATTAATTTCATTGAATCAAAATGTATAGAAAACAATATATACCACAAATATACCATAACGTTTTTTTGCAGGTGGATAAGCATCTCTTCCACCCCAATATCCCCCTGCTTTTATTCTGTCTCCATGGTCACAGAGCCATGGAGAAAAGAAAAAATCAGTCGATACAGTAAACCAGTACAGCTGCACAGACACAGACTTCTACAGATCTGGGGATACAACACAACATGATAGTGCCCATTACCAGTCTACGTGTACTCTTGCAAACTCAATTTCCTAATAACTCAAATAGTCAGAAATGTCAGCATCAAGTACAGACTTCTACAGTTTTTGATGAATTGTCATGCAATTAAATACGTTTTCAAGTTCAACCATTTGTGGTTCAATGAAATGAACTTTCAGTAAAATGATATGCATCCCCAAGAATGATGCCACAGTAAGCAAAAAAGATTATTGACTTCAACAGTTGGCTTAGTATCAGTTATCATTCAAAGGGGGTCCAATATATATCAGCCTGGAAGGAGATGGTAGACAGTCCTAACTACTTTGCTAGGAATGGTTTGCACCTATCTCCCTAAGGCTTTTGGATTTTTTGCTAAAACTTAACATAATGCCTTTTTAGTCCTCAAGAGCTTCAGACATAAAAAAAAACAAAAAAAAAAACAGAATACAGTTAACAAAGATTTTGCTGCTCAGTGCTAGGAGCCTTAACAAAAAATCCACTCCTTACAAGCACTCCTTATCCTGAAAAGCATCATTATATGCATTGTTACAGGCACTTCATTCAAGAACATTAAGAGCAACCCATCAGTTTAGATTTTCAATATCTGCCACATATTCAGCCCCATTGCATTAGATGACGGCACTAAAATGACAGTATCCATATTTGTGAAAAACAAACAAAAACACTTCAAGACAAGATAACAATTTGGAATTCTTCCCCTTCCAGCTTACCATTAGCAAGACATCTTATCACATCATGGCTAACTATAGGACCCCCTATGTTTCCCTCAGCCCATAACTCCTACCTAACTACTATGGAGTCCTTATGCATTAAACCAAACTCGTTCTCTTAGGGAGCTCAACTACCCTTCCATTAATTGGTTGATGTATACATTCTCTAACATGTAAGCCCAGGGATTTCCTGACTTCATCACAACAAACTCTCTGGCTCAACTAGTCCACACTCCAACCAGGGATGATAACATTCTGGACTTTGTCTTCACCAGTGTGGGACGGTTCTGCTTCTTATCAATTGTAAATCCCACCCTGGTCAAATTGGACCATAAATCAGTCACATTCACTTTAAAAATGAAGCCGATACTCAGAGATTGTGCCAAGGCTAATCTACTGAAATTGAGCTAAATTCAACTTTACCTTACAACTTGATGACCCCACTACTTATGCGGAATCCTTTACTGCATATGTGAATAGCTATATGGATACATATGCCCCCCTCTGAAGTATATACAGTGCCAAATTCAAAAATAAACCATATGGTAGATCCCTAATATAGAGAGGCTCACTACTAAAAGAAAAACAACTAACTGCATGTAAAAATACATGTAACTATCAACTTAACTGGGAACTCTGGACCATGATCAGATCAACTGAAACCTAGGCAAAGGGCAACCACAAAGCCTTCTTTATCTATGTTAGAAGCCTTAGAAACAATATCCAGCATTGTACAGAACCAATAGTAAATAATATTACATACTTGGACCCAGCTGACATAGTCAATCTACTAGCAGGTAAATTTAACCCTCTCCCCTGTTACATTCCCAGATCTCATACCTGCACCTATACTGCCTCCCTCATACCTCCCATGAACAAGTCCTCAAGGCACTATTCAGTGCTAAGAAATCTGCTTCTATGGAATTGGATAACATACCAGGCTGCCTATTGGCCAGTCTGAAACTGGGCCTGTCATACCCCTTCCAGAGACTATTCAATGTCAGCCTCCAAACAGGCATTCTGCTGGACAAATGGAGAATAGCAACTGTCATCCACTTGCACAAATCTGGTGCCTCAGTGGACCTGGGTATTAATAGATCTCCAAGCCTGACCATCTATCTGTAAGGCTGTGGGAAGGATCAGTATGACATTAATAAATAATGCAATAGGTAATCTATAAACTTTTGATCCAAGCCAGTTCACATTTGTTAAGGGCATATCCTATCTGCTTAACCTGGTTGACTTCTTCGAGAAGGTTGCTGGAGCAATGGTTGAGGCAATTCAGTACACACACTGCATACCCAGACCTCACAAAGGTATTCAACAACATTCCACACTCATTTATCAAAATTAAACCATCCTAGTGAAATGTTAATCCCTATGTAACTCATTGGATAGCAAACTGGTTTACAATAATCAAACAAATAAATAAACAATTAGAACCCAGGAAATTAGGGTGAGCTGTTCTACCTCCACCAAAAGACCTGTCACTAGTGGTGTAGTCCAGTTTCAGTCCTTGGGCCACTCCTCTGTGGCATTTGCATCTCAGAGGTCAAATCTACTGTGAACAGTTAAGGGTTGATCAAGTTTATGGATAACTGCAAACTTGGCAGCATCATAAACTCCTCAGAGGACACCAAGATGCTCCAAGAAAGCCTTTACCAGATGAATACCTGGTTTCAAAGCCATGGACTTCTTAATTGAAATTAAAGAGACATAAAAAACATTATTGTAAAATGAATTAAAGACATGTTTAATACAAAATCAAAATGGAAGTTCTGCTTTTTATCATACTGAGAATGGAAATGTGTTTGTTAATGTCAAGAAAATTATTGTCATTAAAATACAGTTGCTAAGCAAGTTTTACATGCTATAAGGGCAGTATTCATAGTTGTTTGTACAAATGCAGTTAGGGTATCTGTAATATTTGCTAGTGAGTGTAGTTAAGAAGTGATTCATAGAGACTATTTATGTTAATGCACAATGCCTCAAGTAGATTGAGATGTAAATAAGAAATTTTGTAAAGAAGTGTATGCTAATGAAGTTTTTTTGTGAATCATAGTCCAGTATAGATGCAATATGCACATTCATTGTTAAAAGCATTACTGTGCCTCTGAAGTCTGATTTTCAATCCATGAACTTCTCCCAGTAATCCCTTCAGTAATTTGTCCAAGTATGCAGAAGAATTAACACCAATGGCCCCAGCTATCACTTCAGTAGTTTGACCATTTTTACACAAGCACTTCACTGACACAAAAATTAACTATTTCCACCAGTAATCCCTTCAGTAATCTGTCCATGTATGCCAGAAGCACTCAAATTACACCAAAATATGTAATTTTCCACAGCGACTCCTTCAGTAGTTTGGCCATGTATGCAGAAGCTGTTCAGTGACACCAAAATTAATGATTTCCCCAACAATCCCATCAGCAGTTTGACCATATATGCACAAACACTTAATAACATCAGTGTTCCCAGCAATCACTTAAGTAGTTTAACCATGTATGTACAAGCACTTCAGTGACACAAAAATTAACTATTTACCCCACTGATTCCTTCAGTAGTTTGTCTGTGTATGCACAAGCACTCAAATGACACAAAAATGAACCCTTTCCCCTAGTAATCCCTTCAGTAGTTTGTACATGTATGGACAAGTACTCAATTGACACAAAAAAATCAACTATTTCCCCCCAGTGATCCCATCAGTAGTTTGTCCATGTATGCCAGAAGCAATAAAATTACACCAAAATACATAATTTTCCATAGCAACTCCTTCGGTAGTTTTGCCATGTATGCACAAGCTCTTCAAATGATTTCTCCCAATGATTTCTTCAGTAATTTGTCCATGTATGCACAAGCACATACATGACCCCAAAATGAATGGTTTCCCCCAATGATTCCTTGAGTAGTTTGTCTACATATGCACAAGCACTTTACTGACAGCAAAATGAATTTTCCACAGCAACCCCTTCAGTAGTTTGATCATGTATGCACAAGCACTGAAATACAATAAAACAAAACATTTCTTGAAGTGAAGTCAATAATTGTACCTCCTTTTAAAAAGTATGGTAGTAAATATTTATTTTTCCCTTCCAGTCAATTCATTGATTTTCCACCAAACTTGCATATTTCACAGGTAAATTGGTGTAGACTAGCATAAGTTCAAGGTCCTTTTCAGCATTTTGTAAGCAAATGAAGCCCTTTTACATTTATCTCTATGAGTCATACTAATGCACAGATGTGTAATACCCCTTTGTAATAATTCTCATTCTAGAGCTTATGCCTTAAGTATGTTATGCTTTTGCTTTAGGAAAGTGTGTTTACCAAAATGCATCATTATTTCCATAGTCAGCCTGAATGACCTTATTTGCGTAAGGATGTAGCACTGCTCTTTGTGGATTACTGATATGAACTTATGAAGGGAAGGATTATGAATACAACCCTAAGTATGTTTTCCAATCTCCCCTTCTCAAGGTAACTGGTGCTTTCTACAGAAAAAAAAGGAAATGTTTTAAAATCATCACACACCATGAAGTGTTTAACAAGTACAAAATTCTGATCCTTTTTCTCCATTTCAGAAATATGTTGATAAAGCCTTTGTTGCAGATACCCTTCAATTTTACCAGTACAAAAAGTGTTGCAGGTTTGACACAACAATGTACACCACCTCAGAGGTCATGCATTCGATTCGCCTCTGTACACCAATTCATTTGGGATACTTAGCAACAGTTATATAAGGCCCCTCATGTAGGAACCTGCAATATTTGCAGTATCCATATTTTCACATGGTGAAATCCTTGTTACTGGCACCTTTGACTTGTCATTCCTTCTCTAGTGTACATTTTATGTCACAACTTTTCTTAAAAATAAACTTTGGTTTACCGCCTGATTTTTTTTCTCTAGTCCACGGTGTATGGTTAAGTACAACTAGTTTTTAAAGATAACATTTTTGATAAACTGGTTATCCTTTGTATATGTAAAGACCATAAAATGACCATGATTCCTGCCTTACTAATGTTTAAAGTATGTTTAGCCAAAGATTTAACCAAAACTGGAGAAAAATTGATATCTTCTATTCAAAACGTCAATAGCCAAAATGTTCAATAAGTTTGTGGGAAAACATAAAAAAAAAAATGTTTGGTTGTTTTTTTAATATAAAGTCAAAAAATGGAAAACAATTGCTCTAACAGTCCAACCAACACAAATACAAGGGAGCAATTGTAGAAGAAAGCTCGACTCCCAGCAACAGCCCCTAAGGCAAGACAATGTACCTAACACTTTAGTCATAGGTGACTCTATAGTCCGGCACACTGATGTCCCTCTCACCAGGTTGAATAAGGAGAAAATTACAGTCAGCTGCCTGTCGGGTGCCAGGATTCGCCACATAACGCATGCACTCAAGTCACTCCACAACAAGTACAAATATGACTCTGTCATTGTCCATGTTGGAGTGAATGACTTGAGACGTACCTCCCTGGACTACATGAAAAGAGACATGGAAGAGCTCTCGGATCATGTGGCCCAGGCAGGTATGACCCTAGCCCTGAGTAGCATCCTGCCTTCACCCAGAATGATACCACAATATAAGGATAAAATGATTGACTTCAACAATTGGCTAAGCTTATGGTGTCATTCAAAGGGGATCCAGTATCTGTCTGCCTGGGATGACATGATTGACAGACCACAATGCTTTTCCAGAGATGGTCTGCACCTGTCGCCCCTGGGATTCAGGTTACCGGCTAAGGCTCTTGCCACCCCTATAGTGCCTTTTTTAGGCAAACTTCAAAGGACAAAACCACCACCATAACAGGTACAAGCATGCAAAATCTGAAGATAATGCTACTCAATGCTAGAAGTCTAAACCTCAGAATGCACTCTCTCGAAGCACTCCTAAAAATGGAGAACATCGATATCTGTGCAGTAACTGAGACCTGGTTCAAGGCTCCAGAGAGCACCCCTGCAATACCAGGCTACAACTCTTACCACACTTTTCGGCCACCAAACCAGGACCGAAACACTAAAGGTGGAGGAGTGTCAATATTCACCAAGGATATTCACACCACCAGGCTAGTTGGCCAACACAATGTGTCTGAAATTCTCCAAGTGCAACTAACACTAGGTAAGACTGCAATCCAAATTGTAGCTTGCTACAGATCCCCCACCATACCCCAAGATTCTCACTACACCTTTTAAACATACTGGAAAATATTAAGATAGAACCAAACACCCTAATACTGGGTGATTTTAACTACCCTGCCATTAACTGGGAAAACTACTCATGTCCCAACACCTTTATGAACGGTTCTTGGAATTCATAAATTCCAACGCCCTGGATCAACTAATCCAGAGTCCCACCAGGGGCTCCAATATCCTAGACCTGGTCATTACCAACATGGCAAATCAATGCTCCATACCTATGGTCACCCCCTCGTTAGTCAGGTCTGACCATAAGCTAATCACCCTTAACATCCACATCCCACCCCCACCCCCCAGTAAAGAAACCACCATAAAAACTTCTCCAAAGCCAACTTCATGCTACTCAAGTCAGAAGTGACAAACTTCATGACACCCATGCAGACGGGAACTGAAAGTTCAACTGCTGAATCCTACACTAAGGCACTGTACGAGCACATCTACTCATGCATGAATCGTGCCATCCCAAATAGAACCAAAATGCGCTCATCCAAAAAAAGGAAGCCAATCTGGTGGTCCCCTGCCATAAACAAACTTTACAACAAAAGGAAGAAACTTTTGCAGAAAAGAGGAAAATCCCAGGATGCAAAAAACTCCCTTACTAGCCTCAGTAAGAAACTGAGATGCCTCATAAAATCCTCCAAAGCTAGTTATGAAAATAAAATTGCCAAAGATTCCAAAGACAACCACAAAGCATTCTATAACTATGTCAAGAATCTAAATGGCAATGCTCAGATCTGCTCTGAGCTAAAACAGAATGGCAATAAATATACTGATCCAAAGGATATTGCCAATATCCTGGCAGATCGATTCAGTGCCAACTTCACCCCCCCCTCACCCCCTAAATAGCCCATCTCAATACCGGAAGATTGCCAAATTCCAGTAATAACGGCCACACAGGTACAAAATGCACTCTCTAAAGCCAAGAATACAGCATCCATGGGACCAGATGACATCCCGGGCTGTGTACTACATGAACTACAATATGAACTGGCACCTCACCTAAGTGTCATGTTTAATCATAGCCTCACCTCAGGTTTCATGCCCATTGAGTGGCGCAGAGCTACAGTTATCCCAATCCACAAGGGGGGATCCACCTTGGATCCCGGAAACTACCGTCCCATCAGTCTGACAAGCCTTATCTGCAAGGCCATGGAGCGTATTATCATGGAACTTATAAACAAAGACATTGGCAACCTTCAAACACTGGACCCCACCCAGTTTGGGTTTGTGAAGGGCCGATCTTGTCTCCTGAACCTGATTGACTTCTTTGAATCAGTCTCCAAAGCCATGGACAAGGGTAAGGTGGTCCACACAGCCTATCTAGACCTTGCCAAGACCTTTGACACCATCCCCCACTCTGGAATCATAGATAAACTTACTAAGTTGGGTATTAATCCCTATGTCACCCAATGGGTTGCTAAATGGCTTACTGATAGAACCCACACTGTAAAAGTAGCCAACTCCAAATCCAGCTCCAGACAAGTGACAAGTGGAGTACCTCAGGGTTCAGTCCTGGGGCCGCTCTTGTTTGGCATCTACTTCTCTGAAGTACAGGTCAACACTAAGGGACTCTGGCTAACAAAGTTTGCAGATGACTGCAAACTGGTAGCCATTATTGAATCCCCAAATGATGTGGATACTCTACAAAAGGGCCTTACAGAAACAGATGCTTGGTGCCAGAGCCATGGGCTCAAGCTCAATGCCAAGAAATGTATTGTTATCCCCTTTGGGAAAAAACATGTATCCATGAATTACCATATAGGTGGCAGTACACTAAACACAGAAAGTGTGATAAGAGACTTAGGGACACAGGTGGACAGTGGTCTCACCTTCAATAACCACATCGCCACAACAGTCAGGAAATCCTTCTATGTGGCAAACCTCATCACGAAGGGCTTTTCATCCAGAAAAAAGGAGGTCATTGTCCCACTGTACTCATCCCTCATTAGACCCATTATAGAATACAACGCCCCATTTGGTATGTACCTCTCAAGCCATCTGCAACAACTGGAAAGGCCTCAGAAATACCTCACTAAAAGAATCACAGGCCTAAAGCAGATGCCCTACGCTGACCACCTTAAAAAACTCCAGCTATACTCTGTCGCATATCGTCTACTAAGAGGCGATCTCTGCTTAACATACAAGGCCATGTCAAACCCAGAGCTGTTGGACATGCTACACTTAAAGAAATCCCAATCCCTCAGAGCTACACGCTCCAGGGATCTAAACCTTGTCATCACAATAAACAAAACATGCTGGAGGGATAGGTTCCTGACCCAGAGACTCCCCAGACTCTGGAATAGATTGCCCATACATGTCAAGCAGAGTGCCTCTTTGGACCTCTTCAAGAGGAACCTTGACGTTTGGATGGGAGAAAGGAAATTCACCCCAGGGATCATGTCAGTCGCCCTGCTAGACAGGGGTCCATGAAAGTAAATAATGTGGGAAGAAATAGCCAGGGAATTGTTATGGCTAGGCTTGTATAGGCCCTAGGGCTGATAGCCTAGTACCAACCTATGAACCAACCTATGAACCTATATAATACGCAATACAATTTATTCCACAGAGACTCCTATTCCTCCAAACACATTAACGCTGTACAAAAATATATCCTGCGTTTTCGTTTCAAGTGACTTCCTCAGATGAAGAAAACTGAATGCATACCTAGTAAATACACAGTAATATATACCCTCCAATCAATTATCTAATAATTAATTAATAATTCAGTTAAATGTTTTAATTCATTAAACTTTAAAAATACTTCATAAAATGCATTAAATAACCATTAACTGTTAAATAATACTTCAAAAGATACAAATATATCATATAAATACCTTCCTATAAAAACATTTTTCATCCATACTACATTCATTTTAATAACAATATAACATACTTTTAAAAAAACATTTAAGGCTATGACTGAAAGTTCTATGTGGGCAATAGCACCCTCTGGTGTTAGGAAAATAATTTATTCCACAGACCAAACAGAATAATCCCTCCATTAATTTAATATTTTTGTATTTTGTATTATGTACAATTCAAGCAAACAAAGGGGGCCAAATATTTTTTCAGAACCTAAATGAAAGGTAAAAAAGGCCTACAGTTTTGCTGCTCTCAGCTTTAGGACTGGGGCAAGGGAAACTGCATCATTCAAACCTGGGAACTTATTGGCTTCCAATGATAATTGCCACAGAAATTCTTTATAATCTATAGACGTTTCCCATAAACCGCCCCTTATATTCTTTTCTACCACTTCCAAAATAAAAAAACTAAACTTAGCTTCCTGACAACTTCTTTTGTGCTTATACAGGGCATTGTTAATGCATTTAGTCCTAATCTCATAGTTATGTTCGTATATTCTATTTTTCAACTTCCTTTCGGATTTACCCACATAAAATGCATCACAATGATCGCACAATGCTAAGTATACTATTCCGCTAGTATCGCAGTTCGCGAAATATCTACTCTGTATCAATCTATCTCTGCAACTAATAAAAATAGTCTCCTTTGTACATATATATGGGCACTGGGAACATCGCCCGCATTTGAAAGTGCCAACTTTACCATCTCTAAATTTGTTCCACTCATTTTTACCCTCCAAAATGGTCTTTAAGCATTTCCCCTTATGGTAGATATATTTCAAAGGTGTTTCAAAAATTTTTTCCAGGTCCGAGATTTCCCCAAACCTATTCAATTCATCTTCCAAAATTTTCCTTATTTTGACAGCGTCCCCGTTAAAGTCCACTACAAAATTACTTTCTCCTTCATATTTATCTACTTTCGATTTTGTCTCATTCAATCCTACCTTAACCCCCAGGATGGGTTTAAATTTATCCTGCCTACCTGCCCTAACCTCCTTCTCTTGTTTTTTTGATATCCTTCTCTTTAAAAACTGTTGGTCAGATGACACTAATCTGGTTAGCTGTACCATTTGTCCATTCAGAATGATTCTTTTTACCATTGTGGGTGAAAACTATTAAAATGAAGAAGGGAGTTAGGAAAAACTGATTCAAAACACTGGGTAACTCTATATTTTGAAATGAGTACATCGAAATAATCAATTCATACTGAACTGATTAAAGCTTTTGTAAATCCTGCACAGGTGGGAAATAATCACATGCAACTACATTGTCATATTACATTTAAGTAGTAACTATATTTTAACAGTACAATCCCTTCCTGTTTCATTTTATGAGATTTCCCCATTTACTCTTGAATTATCATAATCTATCTTATAATTTATTAAATCTTCTATAAGTAGAAATAGGGGAAAAAATGAGCAAAAGTAATATAAGAAATGGGAAAGATGGTCATAGAGGTCAGTAGTGAGCTCTCAAGGTCACCTTCCACAGGTAAAGTCCCTATAGTAAGGAAGGTTAATGTCACACAAACCTTCATGTTCATTGGAATAGGCACGTTATGCATCCCTTTGATTCCATGTGATGGTGGCACATGTTTACTAACTCCAGTATGGTGTTTCTCCCCACATGGTAGGGGTTATCATTGTCCTGGTTATAGAGGTAGTGGCATGTTAACCACTGGCAGACCCATCTGTGAAGTGGAGGGTGACAATTTACACATTCTTGAAAGATTTTCCTTGTATATATTTGACTGTAGGCAAAGCCAGAAGTTACATTCATTCTATCAACTTATCCCATGTTCTCATTTGGTACAATGCTTCATAGCCACATCCTTTCAAAGATGGCATGTTTTACAAACCACATGTGTGGCATACTCTCAGAAAGCCTGTTAGTATGAACTTTCTTTTAGGAGTACATGTTCTTCTATGAAATTTTACAGTACTGCAGGTAGGAGTTGCATCTGTTAAGTGGACTCACTGGGAAAGACATAATGAAAGTATTGTTTATTGTCAAATTTGATATCACACAACAAGCTTTTGTATCTTTCTTTGAGGATGAAAAAAAGCTTTTTTCTCTCTCAAAATGATTTTTGAAGATAACTTCAACAGAGATACAGTGTATTAGGGTCACCCATGAGAGACCTGGTAAGGTTACACAATAACTCTTCTCTCTCTTGGTAAAGTACCCTTTTTGCAAGTGAAAAAGGAAGCTAGGTGGCAAAGGTTAGACATCTTTGTGATCTGTTTTCTTCCATGCAAAATATGGAATCAGAACTCATACTGAGCATGGCACATTCTTCTGTGTCTTTAACATGACTGAGTCTAGGAAACTACAAAGGAAAGACAGGCATTTCCAAGAAGAAGAAAGCCAGTGTATCAAGAAATGGATAAGAAGAATGGCTGAAAGCATTACAGTTGTGCACCATTGAATATAGACTGCTAACAAGAGATACATTGTTAGTACATTACTAGTTTATAAATGCTTTAGAAATGAACACCAAACACACCTGAAGAAAATACCTGAAAGATTTGTAAAGCTTCACAAATGTAAATAAAATCCACATCCAACAAAGCTGAAAACAAATGGATATTGAATATTTATTTTTGAAAGATTTAGCACCTTATTCTCATATAATGCTGAACAGGTTTCAACAGAACTAAACAGAGCAATCAATTACTACGTTTAAACATTGAAAACAGTCATGTGACACATTAATACAAATACAATATGCTTTAAAATAATTAAAATGGTTTGCCAATTAAAACATTAAACCTTTTATATATTTTGCATAAAGGTCTTAGCTTTATTTCACCATGGATACCTTCACTATTATTTAAGCCTTGAAACTCAGTGTTATTAAGTTTCATTGCCATTTTATTTTAACATTTTCCACCAGTGTCATAATCACCTTCTCAGATAATAAAATCTACATTGTTGTGAACTTTAGGCAATATTTTTTATATAGGGAACATTTTCTACGGCTTAAAAAGACATTATTACTATTCTTATTTTTTTATTGTCATAATATTTGCCAGTTTAGTTCTGGTCTATTAGGAATATGAAACTTTATATTATATGTCATTTTTTTCCAAATGTATTATTCTACTGTAAATATATTGATGATTTATTTTTTACTGGAATGATCTGGGATCCTTTTTAAGAATTTGCGACAGAGATGAAACGTAGATTTTTTTATATATATTTGAAATAGATAGTAATTAAATAAATTATTTGGAAATAATGCTTAGTGGCTTTTTAAGTTTTGGTAAATGCTTGATTCACTTATTTGGGACTGTGTCCCTTTAATAAGGATGATTCAGGGTTTGACATGATCTGTTGCTGGTTATAAATTTGTGTGTGTATTTATTTATCTGAAGAAGTCGTTGAGATAATCAGGACCAAAGTGCTTATTTTATCATTTTTATTTACTTTTTCAGTGCTTCCTTTTCTACAATTAAAAAGTTCGGACTTTACACTGTAAACCATGGGTTTTATGGGTATATTTGAGAATAAATATATATATACCAATTCCTTCTATAAAAAATATGTCTATGGATATTTCCGTTATATCGATGATTTGTTGTTTGTATGTAGGGGAGGAAAAGACAGTGTTCATCAGTTTTTGATGGAGATTGAGAATAACAACATGAATATAAAATTTGATGGATTACAAATGGGTAATACGGTACAATATTTGGATATTACCTTAAAAGGACATAATAATTCATTGATAGAATATCAAATACATAGGAAGTTCCAGGGTTCAGGTTCAGTGTTGTATGGCACTAGTTACCATCCACCACATGTAATTAAATCTATTCCTTACACTGAATTCAATAGAGTAAAGCGACTATGTAATAACCCTAACATTAGGGAGAAAGAATATCTATCAAGTTATAATAAATTTAAGAATAGAGGATATCCTGAGAATGAATTAAAGTATAGTCTCAAAAAAATCAAATATAATTGTAAAAATGGTAGTAGGGGTAGTAATTATAATAAGAAAGAAGTAAAAGATACAGTTTATTTTGTTTCAACATACTCTGTATTGTCTGAACAAGTCAAGACACGAGTAATGTTCAGCTGGAATGTTCTTAAAAGGAATTAGATTTTTTGAATAATAATAGGCTTAGTTTCTCTTATAATAGAGGAAGGAATGTTCAGGATTTTATAGTACATAGTCGATTTAAAACTCCAAGGATGTTAATGTATAAACAGGTGAAACAGCAAGGTACTAGTAAATGTGGAAAGTGTACCATATGTAAGTATATAGTTCCACAGTTTAAAACTTTGAATGGAATTGTTTTTGAAACTAAAGGAACTTTTAATTGTAAATCAGAACAGGTTATTTATGGTATAGAATGCCCCTGTGGCAAATTTTATATTGGAGAAACTAAAAGAACGTTGTGTTGTAGGTTAAAAGAACATGTCAGAGATATTAAAAATAAGAAAGAAAGTAGTCCTTTGGCAGTACATTTTTATAAGTATCATAATAGTAAACCTGACAATTTAAAAGCAACAGTATTGGATATAGTTAATAATGAGGCATATTGTAGTGAACAGAAAGTAAAACAAATATTAAGGAGAAAGGAACTATGTCTTATACTAAAATTTAATACTTTAAGTCCAAATGGACTGAATCATGACTGTTCTTGGAAAAGTTTGGAATAAGTTTAGAAAAATGTATATTTGTCTTTTTGCATAGATGTTTTTTTAAACACATTTTTTACTGTGTGTAGTTTGTCTTCTTAAATTCTTAATTGGTAATTAATTGAGAGTAATTATTTGATTGTTAGTATAGGTGTGTCTTTTGAAATGTATTTAAAGTGAGTATTCAGTGTTGTGGAATTTTTACTCTGTAAAGGCAAGTTTGCCGAGGCGCTAGAGAAAATTATTGTGGAGAAGAAGTTATTGTGCTTTTCACCTTCGAGTGGATTAAATTATTATCCAGAAGTGCAGTGGAGTTTTTCTTTTGTGGTAATACTGATCGTAATTTTATCTTCCTTTGGTGGTTTTTGCAATCTTCATGGCTAGTGACTCCTTTGCTGCACTTCCAAGAATGTTTAGAGAATCTGGTATGGATAATACTCAAAAATCTATGGACAGTTTCTTGGTTTCATCTAATGGAACAGTGGGTGCCTTGAATGTTAATAATGGAATAGGGAGAGAAGATGTCTCTGTTCCTGAGAGAGCTTCAGCAATGTATAATAAATGGCAGCAAGACAGAAAGCTGTGGCAGCAAAATCCGTTTGCTAGAATTGGCAGAAAATCGGATGCTACAGTTGCTCCTGATATTCAAGAACTATTTTCACAGATAGAGAAGTTGTTATACAAAGAGACATCTGTTTTCTTGAATCTCCAAAGCCTACAGCGGTATGAAGAGTTAGATATTACTCCTCGGGGTCTACGAACTGTTAAAAGTCCATCGACCCCGTTTGACTTAATGAATGCCGAGGATAAGCAGTTTCATGACAGATGGATACAAGCTGCACATCGGTGCAGTAGAGACTGGGTTCGTATATTAATAGAAAGAGACAATCTAAAAAAACAGAAGCTAAGAGAGGAAATCAAGAATCTGTGTGTAGAAATTTGTAACAAAATCAAAAGTGAGGATCTACAACAGTTTTTAGTGCAAACTAATCAACAATTATTGGACTATGAGTCAGATTTAATAGAACGGAAGAAAAACAAGTTACATAGGGACTTGCGTGATTACGACAACAAGAGGGCGTTCCTATTCAACACCAAAGTGAACAGGAAGTGAGTACAATTTGAACGAGCTGAGCATAATGGCGTGGTAGGAGGAAAAGGACAAGCTTCAGCTGAAAGTGGCTTGTCACATACGGAAGACGACTCAGATGCCGAATTATTTCCAGCACTCCCCAATCCAGGAAATAGCAAGGGAATGGAATGTTTTCAAAGTGATCGTTCCAGTCGCAAACGGAGTTGGAATGGACAGGGACAGCAGAGGGGAGGGTTTGGGAATCAGCGGTATCACAAAAGGGGTAAATGGTACTGATTTTAACAACAAGACGGAATGTCCATTGAACTGTGAGTATATAGTTAATTTGTCAGGAATTGAACTAACAGAGAATGATAGAAATGTATTAAATAAAGGGCTAAAATTCATTCCAACTGTTTTACCCAGAATTCATATGTTAAAGGCTGATGTCTATAATTTTGCTAGAAAGTTACATCTTATGGATTTTTTCAAAAATAACAAGGATGTAAATGTTGAAAGTGAAGGAAATGAATGTATTGAGTTTAATATAACTAGTACAGAAGATGAGTTTTTTTCTTGTGACTCTGAATTAGACAACATAGAATGTAATGAATTGGATACTAGCAAAATTAAGGTAAAAAGTTTTTTTACACCTCCATATCGTAATGACAATATCAAATATTTATATAAATCATTATTGCATAATTTAGAAGCAGATTTTTATTATTTTAAGCAGTATCAAGCACAAATTAATTATAATTTACATAAAGAAGAATGGAATAGTTTAATAAACTTGGGGCAAAATGATAACATTGTATTTAAACCCTCGGATAAAGGGGGAAAATTGGTAATATTGAATGTCATCCAATACTTGGATATGTGTTACGCACATTTAAAGAAAAATGAAGTATATGAAAAAATTTAAATATCTGAATATGTGGATGCACAGAGGAAATATGAGTATATTATAGATAAAGGTTACAGACTAAGACATTTTTCTTATAAAGATGTAAAAGAAAAATTTAATATAAGTAAACCAAGAATGCCATGTTTTTACTGTTTACCAAAGTTACATAAAAATGAGTTTCCCCCACCGGGACGTCCCATAGTTTCAGCCACTGATAGTTTTTTACATAAAATGTCTATTTTTTTACATACATATTTAGTATCGTATGTATATAGACTACCATCATATGTAAAGGATGTATTTTCTTTTATTAATTGTATAAAAACTATAAGATGGGAAGAAAGTATGTATTTTGTGGTAATAGATGTTGTGAGCTTATATACAAGTATTAAACATGAGGATGGACTGTTGGCTGTTAAGCAATGTATAGGTGACACAGCTGTTGCTGATTATGTGTTAGAATTGCTACAAATGTGCTTAAACAATAATATATTTGAGTTTAACGGAGATATCTATAGACAAAGGCAAGGTACAGCAATGGGGGCTGCCTTTGCTCCCAGTTATGCCAATATTTTTATGGGTATATTTGAGAATAAATATATATATACCAATTCCTTCTATAAAAAATATGTCTATGGATATTTCCGTTATATCGATGATTTGTTGTTTGTATGTAGGGGAGGAAAAGACAGTGTTCATCAGTTTTTGATGGAGATTGAGAATAACAACATGAATATAAAATTTGATGGATTACAAATGGGTAATACGGTACAATATTTGGATATTACCTTAAAAGGACATAATAATTCATTGATAGAATATCAAATACATAGGAAGTTCCAGGGTTCAGGTTCAGTGTTGTATGGCACTAGTTACCATCCACCACATGTAATTAAATCTATTCCTTACACTGAATTCAATAGAGTAAAGCGACTATGTAATAACCCTAACATTAGGGAGAAAGAATATCTATCAAGTTATAATAAATTTAAGAATATAGGATATCCTGAGAATGAATTAAAGTATAGTCTCAAAAAAATCAAATATAATTGTAAAAATGGTAGTAGGGGTAGTAATTATAATAAGAAAGAAGTAAAAGATACAGTTTATTTTGTTTCAACATACTCTGTATTGTCTGAACAAGTCAAGACATGAGTAATGTTCAGCTGGAATGTTCTTAAAAAGGAATTAGATTTTTTGAATAATAATAGGCTTAGTTTCTCTTATAATAGAGGAAGGAATGTTCAGGATTTTATAGTACATAGTCGATTTAAAACTCCAAGGATGTTAATGTATAAACAGGTGAAACAGCAAGGTACTAGTAAATGTGGAAAGTGTACCATATGTAAGTATATAGTTCCACAGTTTAAAACTTTGAATGGAATTGTTTTTGAAACTAAAGGAACTTTTAATTGTAAATCAGAACAGGTTATTTATGGTATAGAATGCCCCTGTGGCAAATTTTATATTGGAGAAACTAAAAGAACGTTGTGTTGTAGGTTAAAAGAACATGTCAGAGATATTAAAAATAAGAAAGAAAGTAGTCCTTTGGCAGTACATTTTATAAGTATCATAATAGTAAACCTGACAATTTAAAAGCAACAGTATTGGATATAGTTAATAATGAGGCATATTGTAGTGAACAGCAAGTAAAACAAATATTAAGGAGAAAGGAACTATGTCTTATACTAAAATTTAATACTTTAAGTCCAAATGGACTGAATCATGACTGTTCTTGGAAAAGTTTGGAATAAGTTTAGGAAAAATGTATATTTGTCTTTTTGCATAGATGTTTTTTTAAACACATTTTTTACTGTGTGTAGTTTGTCTTCTTAAATTCTTAATTGGTAATTAATTGAGAGTAATTATTTGATTGTTAGTATAGGTGTGTCTTTTGAAATGTATTTAAAGTGAGTATTCAGTGTTGTGGAATTTTTACTCTGTAAAGGCAAGTTTGCCGAGGCGCTAGAGAAAATTATTGTGGAGAAGAAGTTATTGTGCTTTTCACCTTCGAGTGGATTAAATTATTATCCAGAAGTGCAGTGGAGTTTTTCTTTTGTGGTAATACTGATCGTAATTTTATCTTCCTTTGGTGGTTTTTGCAATTTACACTGTAAACCACCTTCTTGCCTTCTGTTTTGGTAATTTTTCTTGTTTTTTCTGCTTCATGTTGTTTTAAGCTACTGGCTAGACAGTATCCAGTTGCCTAGCTTTAATGAACATAAGCTAGATATAAAATCAATCAACCTGCAAAACATGAACTAAGAAATTCTTCACTCAGTATAGGTTCACTGACAAGATGAGACTTGGAAGTGGATGACATGATGGAAGGGCAGTGCAGCAAAACCACTTGACTTGGGATCCAGAGTCTACCACTCAGGAGGAGGACAGGCTAGAAATGGGGTGGAAATTGTGATTAATGAGAGGCTTCAGGAGACAGTGAGGGATATTATTAGAATTAGTGGCAGACTCATGACAAATAGACTCCAGTCTACTGATAGGGTGGTATTCATAATCTTAGCCTATGTCCAACAGCAGGGTTGCTTTAGTGAGGGAAAAGAGTGCATTCAGACAACAGTTGCAGGACCTACTAGTTAAAGCAAAATAACTTGAATTGGTGTTGATAATGGGTCATGTGAATGCACATATTGGGACAGATAGAACGGGATATGAGGACTGCCTGGGTCCACATGGATGCTTCAACAGGAGTAAAGAAGCAGAGGCCATTCTGGACTTTTGCCTGGCAAATGGCTTGATAGTAGCCAACACGTGGTCTCAGAAAGAGAGACAGTCACAAGATCACATACAATAATGGTCTACATGCAACTCAGTTAGAGTTCCACTGAGAGGCAGAATCAAGGTTTGCAAAGTTAACCGCAGTGAAACAGTCTACACCATAAACCACTGGTTTCAAAAAACAGCTGTAAGCAGTGGTCAAAGAAGGCTCTAAAGTCAACAAAGACCAGGCTGAGGACTTGGAAGTTGAGTCAGGCTTAAAACAACTGGCAACAGACTCCTGTACAAAGAAGATAACATCATCTATGCAAGAATTATCATTAACAATGGACAACGTGGACAATAAAATAGATTTATGCATGAAAATAGCAACAATCAATTTGAACTTCTGAAAATTATGATTCAACTGCAAAATGTTTACATAGGCAGTACAAAATGTAATTTAAATGACACTGAAGGAAGATTAGCTGTGCAAGAAAAACATATTGACTATTCATTAAAACAAAGTAATCAATTAGAAAAGGTGAATAATCTTGAAAACTGGAAGAAATAATTTAAGAATTTAAAGAGTGCCTGAGAAAATGTAGGGAATTCCAAAAGTCATAAATCTAGAAGAAAGTTCTCTGATACTGAACGAGTGCACAGTTGTCCTATGACACAGACAATTAGGAAGAGAACCCCCCCCCCAATCCCAACAAGTTGGTAATAGTTAAATTCATCTCCCATTTGGACAAAGAACTTGTGATTAGAAATGCATGGTTAAATCCTCCTCTGAATGTTGGTAGTTCTAGAATTCGATTTGAACATTCAGGGGGGAGGGGTAATACAAAAAAGGAGAGCATGTTTATACTGGTAAAACCCTGAAAAAGAAGGTACTAATGTTTTATTTCCAACAAGATAAAGAATATTTCTACTAGGAGGAAAAAAATTCTTAACTCCTTAGAAGATGCACTTTCCTTTGTTAAGGCTAAAAAGATTAGTGACCTTCATGATGAAATGCCATACAAACCTAAAGAGACAAGCAGTTTGCCTTTTGCTTTTGTACAGCTAATATTTTAGTGATATCAGATGTTATGTGATCCTATCTCGCCTACATTCTGACTGATGGGTTCGGAGCCGATCCCTCGGCTCCGACTCGGCACGCTTATGCTATAGAGTGAGGCCTCTAATTGGCTGAGCTATCTTTATCCCAGGATGCACCACCACTAATCCCCTAGATCTCGTTTGCCGCTTACAGAGCTTGGACATGGTCTCAACATTGGCTGGGCTAAGTACTATATATTAGGCTTTTTTCCTGTCAGTATTTGCATCATTTAAACCCAAAAGCTGTTTTAACGGCTATTCTTTGTGTACGAGTGTTTTTCTGGAATTTGGTTGAAATTTTCGTGTATTTTCCTGTCAGAGAAGGTTCCCGTTTAAGTTAGAGGGGCCTTCCCCTGTGGTTACTACTACTCTAGTGGTTGTGTGTGGGTCAAGTACCCGTTTAAGTTAGAGGGTCTTGACCCTCCCTTTCTCCTTTTCTCTTTCTCACAAATCTTGTGTGTAAAAAAAAAAAAAAAAAAAAAGTTCTTTAGTTTAAATATTTACACTAAGCTAGTGGCATACATATTTTTGTTCTTGTGTGTCAAACCCTTTGTTGTTTAGTGTGGTTATCTGTTTTTTTAGCCTGATTATGTCTAAAGAGCATAAACCCTCCGGGTTTAAAAAGTGCATGAGGTGTGGCTTCAAAATGTCCTTAACGGACGACCACTCCTCGTGCGTCTATTGTCTAGGTGCTAAACATCTGCAAGAATCATGCAGTGTATGCCATGCGTTTTCCTCCAGAGTCCTCCAGGAGAGGAAAAACAAATTAATCCTCAAAGGATTAATCAAGCCTTCCTTCGAGGAGGCTTTATCTTCCTCTCCGTCTCCTTCTAAAAAGAGGAAAGCGTCGGCTCCGACCAGTCAGTCGGAACCGGCTGCTAAGAAAACTAAGCAGACTTCTCCATCGGCTCCACGGACTTCGGAGCCGAGGTCGGAACGGTCTGCCTCGATGCCTCCAGCCTCGACCCCTCTGGTTTCGGAGCCGAGGTCTGGGGCATCGAGAGGCGGGTCACCCTCATCGGCTCCACTGATATTGGAGCCGATAAGGGTCATCGGCTCAGACTCTTCCCCCTCGGAGCCGAAGTCCTTATCGGCACCGAGGGAAATTTCCTTGAAAGTTTCCTCAGAGCCGATAATTGTTGAGTCATTTCGGAGCCAGTCCCCGAGCCCTTCGGAGCCGATGGAGAAATCGGTTCGGGCCCGATCGGTATCCTCGAGATCATCCAAGATGTCTGATTTGGACATCAACAGGGTGCTCCTTCGACTCTTCCAGTCTCCGGTGTTCCAAAAGATGGTTTCGGCTCCAGCCCATTTGGCTTCGGAGCCGATGGTCCACTCCTCTACTGTATTTCCTCCTCCAACAGCTTTGGCACCATTGCAGCAGGTGCTGGTGGAACCAGTGGAGGTGTTAGTGTCAGCCCCGACCGTTGCTCCGACTCCGGCTCTTGGGTCGGAGTTCAGTGCACGGACTTCTTCCTTCGGCCCTGGGGGGGGGGGGGGGCTTTGGGATTGATGCTTTCGATCCCAAGTCTCCCTCTTGGTGCATCGGCGGCGGGAGTACCGTCCACTGTCATGGCCATGGAGGGGGGACCCTCCCAGGATTCTGGTGGTCCCGCCTTCAGGGCTATGAGGAGTGCTTTAACCAAATCTTCCCTGGCTACCTCCACAGTTTCCCCAGCTCCTTCCCTACATTTGGAGACTGGGTCGTTGGCAGTCCCCCTGTCCGTAGACAGCGGAGCCCCTGGGCCTCAGGTTACCCCCGCTGGGGTTTCTCCCCCTCCTGGAGGTCCTTCTGAAGCATCTTCGGAAGAACCTCCCAGGAAAAGAACGTGCAAGAGGAAGCACGTTGACTCCCCTGACGAGTCTTTGACATCTGACACTGATCTCGATGATGCAGAGGGGTCCCCCAAGTCGTCCTCGGATGATGTCTCCTTTGCAGACATCCTGGAAGCCCTAAAACAATGAGGCGGCTGGCAGTCCAAACCTCCCTCTGCTGATGAGTCGGTGTTCCTGAAGGCCTTCGGGGCTCAGCCCTCTGCCTCCTGGGTGTCTCCGCCCTTCGACGAGCTCTTGGATTTGATCTGTCGAAGGGCGTGGGAACACCCAGACTCTGTGGAACCGGTGCCCGCTCGTCCGAACAAATTTCTCTCGGGGCCCCCGGATAGAGAGTTCCTTACGAAAGGTGTGACTGTAGATGCTATGGTGGTGGCATCTGCTACCCAGCAAGATGTAGCAGAGGCTTCTACATCCGTCCATCCTCCTAATAAGGAGTCTAGGAGCATGGATCGGCACGTGCGCACCCTTAGTTCAGCGGCCTTTACTCTGAGGTCTTTGAACTACCTGACACACTTTACGAGATTTCAGAGGGATCTGATTAAGGAGCTATCCGATACCCTCTTGGGTAACCTGCCTGAGGAGCTGGCCCAGATGGTTGGATCTCAGCTGGCTACAATGTCGTCCATTTTGAACTCGTCCATGAGGCTCATTTCGTATGCGGCTGAAGGGGCGAGTAGAGCGGCGGGTACAGGCATTGCTCTACGGAGACAAGCCTGGCTCCACCTGTGTCATTTCGCGGAGGCCTTTAAGTCTTCATTTGCCGACGCCCCCTTTGATGGGTCCTCCCTGTTTGGACCCAAGGTAAAAGACACACTTACCCGCTGTGAACAGGAGGGTAAGACTCTGACTGCCGTAGGGGCACAATTTTCCACTCCCTTTCAGCCTTATCCCAAGGCTAAAAGAGGAGGGAAAATGTGGTTCCGTAGATCTCAGAAGTCTTACCCCTCTCAGCAGGAAGGTTCCCCCTCCAGAGGCAGAGGAGGGGGAAATTCATCTGGAAGATGCCATCCCAGAGGCGGCAGAGGCCCTCGCAACACTGGAGACCGCGAGTCCTTTCGTGGCTCTTCAGCTTTTCATAGTCCCTGAGGGATTGCCCGGCTGTGCTGCTCCGGAGCCAGTCGGGGGTCATTTTTTGAAGCACCTGAAGGCCTGGGAAGGGATCACTCAGGACCGATGGGTGCTTCGGATTATCGCCGGAGGTTACTCCATCCCATTCTCTCACCCCCCCCTCAGTCCAAAAAAATCCCGGACCCGCCACCCAGTCAACGGGATACCGCAGCCTCAGAAATTTCAAAGCTGCTGCAAAAAGGAGTCATCCAACCGGTCCCCGCAGACCAGATCGGATTAGGGACTTACTCAAGATTCTTTTTGGTGCCAAAAAAGACTGGGGACTTGAGGCCCATTTTGGACCTAAGCAACCTAAACCATTCAGTCAGGAAGTCTAAGTTCCGAATGGTCACTCTGCAAACCATTCTCCCATTGTTGGAGAAGGGTGTTTGGATGTGCTCCATAGATCTCAAGGACGCGTATTATCATATCAGAAAACATCATACGTCCAGGAGACATCTGCGCTTCAGCCTAGGAGGCAGTCATTTTCAGTTCCGTGCGCTGCCCTTTGGTCTCACCACAGCCCCCAGGGTGTTCACCAAATGCTTGGCAGTAGTGACTGCTCACCTGAGAAGTCTAGGATTCCAGGTGTTTCCGTACCTAGACGACTGGCTCCTAACTGCCACCTCCAAGCATCTACTTCTACGGTGCCTGCAAGCCACTATATCACTGGGCAATTCCCTTGGAATCACCTTCAATTGGCCAAAGTCTGTGTTGCGGCCATCTCAAAGAATAAGATTCATAGGGGTAGAGATAGATTCAAACCAGATGCGGGTTTATCTACCTGCAGACAGAATTCAAACCATTCAAAATCAAGTTCGATCCTTACGCCCCAGGTCCAAAGCCCCAGCCAGAATGGTCCTGCAGCTATTGGGATCCATGTCTGCCACAGTTCTGCTAGTTCCCTTGGCAAGGTTGCACATGAGAATCCTCCAGTGGCTTCTTTCAACTCAGTGGTCCTTTCAGGAACTCCCTCTCAATCATCTCATATGGATCACGGAATCTTGCAAACGGGACCTTCGCTGGTGGCTAGTGTCCTCCAATTTGGATCAGGGACGACCCTTTGTTCTTCCTCCTCCGGCGGCCACTTTGACCACGGACGCCTCCCAGATGGGGTGGGGGGGGGCATTCCCTGGGCAGGTCAGTCCAAGGCAAATGGCACCCGGAAGAGACTCCTCTTCATATCAACATCTTAGAAATGAGGGCAGTACTCCTGTCCCTTCAAGCCCTGTACGATTATCTCCCTCAGGGCGTAATTGCTGTTCACTCAGACAACATGTCAGTGGTCTGGTACTTGAACAAACAGGGAGGGACCAGATCCTATCCTCTTTGCAGAGAAGCCATGAGAGTTTGGGAATGGGCAGTCTCAACCAAACGCTTCCTAGTGGCTACTCACATACTGGGCAAGGCCAATGTCATAGCCGACAGATTGAGCAGAACCATCCTCTCTCCTCACGAATGGTCTCTGAATATGACAGTTGCAAGGCAGATTTTCAGCGAATGGGGAGTTCCGTGTTGCGACCTCTTCGCGACTCCTCTGAATGCGAAGTGCAAAGAATTTTTCTCCCTAACCCCGGCTCTGGGGAAGAGCCCCATGGACGCATTAGTCCATCCTTGGCCCACCGGCCTGCTTTATGCCTTCCCTCCAGTTCCTCTCCTCCCCAGGGTGATTCAAAAGGCATCTCTCTTAGGGAGCAGGATGATCTTATTTGCTCCTTACTGGCCTCGTCAAGTGTGGTTTCCCTATCTTCAAAAACATGCTCTGGAAGGTCCATGGTTCCTGGATCAGGTCCCAGACCTTCTGATTCATCAGTCGGGACTATTACACCAGTCCCTCCACACCTTAAAATTGATGGCCTGGCTCCTCCTCTTCCGACGATAGTCAGGAGTCATACACTGGATCCAGATGTTGTGCACATATTATCTTCAGCCCACAAGTCCGCTACAAAGAAACTGTATTCTAGCAAATGGAAAAGGTTTGCTATTTGGGCTCAACTCCGGGGCCTGGACCCCATTTCTACTCCCGTGGCAGAAGTACTAAAATTTCTGACCTCTCTTTTCAATCAAGGCTCTTCAGTTTCTACCATCAAAGTACAATTGGCAGCAATTTCTAATTTTCATGAATCCATAGACCCACCTTTAATGAGCAACAGATTGTGTAAGACCTTCTTGAAAGGTGCTGCTCTATTAAGACCTCCGATTTCTCATCCTGCACCTCCATGGGATCTCGATATAGTGTTGCGTGCCTTGACTTCTTTTCCCTTTGAACCGGCAGCTACCTGTGATCTAAAGTTTCTATCATGGAAGACAGCCTTTCTAGTGGCAATTACTTCAGCCAGAAGGGTTTCAGAGCTTCAAGCTTTGTCAATGAAACCCCCGTACTTGGTTTTTCATACAGACAGAGTATCCCTCAGGCCAAATCCTTCTTTTGTTCCTAAAGTTGGTTCTACTTTATGCTTGCAACAATCGTTAGAGCTTCCAGTTTTTTTCCCAAAATACTCTAATAAAGCGGAGTTTATATTCCACACACTAGATGTCCACAGACAGTTACGTTTTTATTTAGATAGGACCAACCAATCAAGGAAAACAGATCAGTTGTTTGTATCCTTTGCAGAAAACAAATTGGGCAACGCTGTCACAAAGGTCACTATTGCCAAATGGATCAAGGACTGTATTACTCAAGCTTATATCTGTTCTAACAAAGAGCTTACCACCTCTGTCAAGGCTCATTCTACGAGGGCTATGGTTACTTCGGTAGCATTTCATTCTAAGCTTGCTATTGGTGACATTTGTGCTGCGGCTACATGGTCTTCCCCGCACACCTTCATTTCCCACTACAAATTAGATGTGGCATCTAGAGGACGAGCTTCATTTGGTTCCACAGTGCTCAGGAGTGTTTTCCAATGAGCCACCCGGGATTTAGGTGCTAGGGATGCTGTCCCATCAGTCAGAATGTAGGCGAGATAGGATCACATAACATCTTTTAGTTATGTACTCACCATAACTTCAGATGTTTGGGATCCATCTCGCCTACATTCCTAATAACCCACCCTCCTTCCCCCTTCCTTGGAGATCAGAGGATATCGGAAGGTCCGAATCCTGTTGTTTCATCTTGAAACATCTAACAATGTTATATAAACATGTTGTGATTGTGTGCATGAATGCGGACAAACAAGATCTGGGGGATTAGTGGTGGTGCATCCTGGGATAAAGATAGCTCAGCCAATTAGAGGCCTCGCTCTATAGCATAAGCGTGCCGAGTCGGAGCCGAGGGATCGGCTCCGAACCCATCAGTCAGAATGTAGGCGAGATGGATCCCAAACATCTGAAGTTATGGTGAGTACATAACTAAAAGTTATAAGATAGATCATAGATTGGTAACAGCACTAGAGTGACTGATACAAGATGTTATCTTTAAAATGTGTTTCTTTAAATGAAAAGTGTCTCAAAAGTGGCAATAAAATAAGTTATTTAGACACTTACAATATATAAAATACAAGTGACTTTTCTACAAGAAAGTCATTTATCATGGGAAGATATTGGAAGATTAAGTGCAAAATAATATACAGAACTAGCAAGTTCTAGCTTTAAGGAGAACAGAAGGGGTGAAGTGATAGTATGGTAAAAGCTTGCTACAATGCCTAGTGTTATTGATTCATATTGCAATGATGTAGCATGATGTATGCAGTCATTATATGATGAAAACTAAAAGAGAGTTTAAATAAAATAGTAAGGAGCTTGAATATTTACGGATATTATAATTGACAATTGCAAAACAACATCTATAAATTATAAAACTTGTCAGACAATATTGAAAAAATGACAGATACATTGAAAAATTAATCTTTCTATTAGAGATAAACTTCAGTCAACATGATTACTTTACTCAAAATATTATATATTATACAATCCCAGGGATTCATTAACAAGCATGTACATGTCACTCTGAGCCTACATGTTTGTTTGCCATAGTGCAATTAGCAGAAGTGCTTATCAAGTATGTAAGCTGCTAATCAGCCCTACATGTGAAGCAGCACCTGTGCCACAACACCTTCAGCCATGTTGAGGTGTGGATAGGCTTGAATACACGGTATAAACAACAGGTTGTAAATAAGCTAACCTCAGTAAGCAAGCACCCATGGATGGCACAATACAAGGCAAGGGCAACATTAAGAAGCAGGATGAGCTCAACAAGGAACATGTAGTTTATAACAGATTATTGTGCAAACACCTCTAATAATAATTACTGATAACCACAGAAGTAATCCTTTCCACTCAGGGACACATCTGCATAAAAAAGGAATGTTGACAAAGGAGGTGGGAAGGACACAGCTACAGTATAACAAAGTGAGTAAATGTCATACATGTACAATGGCAGTCAAAGTGGCGAGGTAAGATAACAGTTGGCCAGGAAAAACAGATATAATCCCCTGGATTCACTATCCTTCCATGCACGGAAGAGGCTGTTTAGGAGTAGGGTGGCAGTGTGCCATGCATATTAATAAAGGCGCGCTGCCTGAGCACCTAAACGTACACGGAGCATGTACGAGTGAAGGAGGCATGTCTGAGAGCAGAGCTCTCAGAATATACATGCCCCTGCAATGAAGAACAGCAGGGTATGAATACAAGAATGAGTGAGACCACTCATAGGTGTTTGCATTCCACCAGCAACATCCCCCCATGTTTAAAAGAGCAATAGTTAAAACATAAAATATAAAGAATTTTTTTTTTAGATGAAATTTAACCATAGGTGCGTGGGTTTGCCTGTTGCTTTGCTACAGTTAATGCAGCTTAAATGGCACAAGAGGATAAAAAACAAGATATATGCAAATGAAACAGTACAACAATAGTGTAGTGGGCAGAACATTCACCTTATGAGCAGTCATTTCCAGTTCGAGTCCCACTCCAATACAATCCATTTCCATGTCAAATCACTGTATGATCAATTTATTTTGTTGCATAACCTACGATAACATATATTTACAACATTTATATATTTATAACATGTATTTGTGAACTGGAGTACTGCATTAAATGCAGATGTGAGGTGTCATTGTCATAATGTTGCAAAGTCCACAGATAATCACAAGTGCCCCTACAGTATATGTACACAGGAATCAGGGATACAAATGGAAGTTAAAATGTGAAATGAATGATGACTCCATACAGTTTCCAAATCCACCACCTTCCCAAGAACCAGTTGACATTACTGTCTAAATTAGTGTGGTGGTAATCGGGAATAAGCACTAGTAAGCAAGTGTAAGCACTATTAAGTAGTAGTAAGCAGGAGTAAGTACATGTAAGCAGTAGTACATGGGAGCAAGCATATGCAAGCAGTAGTAAGTGAGTTTAAGCCCGTTTGCATGGGGGTAAGCAATGCACACACTGGTTAAGCAATACTGAAGCTAACTATCTGTAAGCATATTTAACCAGAGGTTAGCATTGCTTACCTTCATGCAAACCTGCGCAAACCCACTTACAATTGCTTAAAAGTGCCTTAATCATTCTGTATGCATCAGCTGCTGTTCTGGCCAGAAACAAAATAAACAGCCTTTGCAGGTCCTGAACCCAGGACCTTGTACACTATAGTCACAGTAGTTAATCACTAAGCCATCTAAGCAGTGTGTACGATTGAGGTATCACCAACTAGATCCTCACTATAGGGAATTCAAACTGAACATGGGAAAGGAATCTATATACAGTTTTATGTTGTATAACCTACTACATAACATAAATATGTGAACTGGAGTACTGCATTAAGCCCAGATGTGAGGTGTCATTGTAATAAAGTGTTGAAATCCCCTAATAAACACAAGGACTCCATACAGTGTACGTACACATGAATCATGGATGCCAAACACATATATAACATGTAATAAATAATAAATCAATGCCACAATGCAAATATAATGCAACTTAAATGCAAATATAATGCAACTTAAATATTAAGCAACGCTAAGCATTGCACAGCCCAGCTTTGTAGGTGTAAGCAATATGTAGGCCAGCTAACTCAATCTGCCCATTGGTATACCCCTTTAAGCAATGCCAACCTTAGGTAAGCAGGTTTGCCCATAGCTTAGCCCTTTCAAAATCGTCCAATCATGGCAGAGTGCAAGAAACTGGCCCTATTTAAACCCAACAGGTGGGAATACATCTTATAACTGGTTGTAGCTTCCTCTTGTAGGCACTATATCTGGAATGGGAGAGGGTGTGCACTTTTGGGTGCAGCGCTGGGGCATCCAGGAGTCCAGAGTCATGGCAGGACTCCTTGTGAATGACCATGACATGAGACTGCTGCAGGGCCAGTACCAGGGTTCCCAATACAAAACAGAAGTCTGAAACTGTCTTGCCCATGACCTCACCTGTGCCACTGGCATACCCTGAACTGGTGAGCAGTTCAGGCATCACTATGCCGACCTGAAGTGGTGAAAGAGGGATCTCTTGGGTCAGTGGATCCAAGAGGCTAGGAGGACAGGGGAGGTCCCAGCCATGTGTAAGTATCAGTCCTCTACCTTTTTAATAATTGCCAGCTCATGTATATTATGGATAGGTATGGCTAAATGTTCCTCTTATATCTTTCACAGTGGCAAGTGAGCGGGCTATGAACCAGGAGGCCCATGGATGTTGATTGGAGCGGTTGTGACGTGAGGCAGGTTAGTAATACTCTTGCATGTACTGTCATAAGAAATACATCTAAAAGTAGTAGTAAGTTAATTGCCCACGTGAAACCTGTATTGTTTAAGGCATGTACTGCATACACCAGAGAATATGGCAGGAAGAGTCTCATATAGGTTGTATGTAAATAAAAGCATAACAGCCTGACAATAAAGGTTAAACTGCTGGACTGCATGTGTTTACTCTGGTATCATATGGTAATGTAGATGTGCAATCACTTAATAGTGCTGTTGTATTAAGCACTGTTACCCACACTGTGCTACATAAATAAAATGTGTAGAAATGTCTGTATATGACTGGTGTAAACCCAAGAGGTCATATGGTACAACTGAGAGAGACATAGACAGAAAACAGTGAAAAAAAGACAACAAAATCCAAATAGCACATTCAACTGAGACATGAACTGTTGTGTTTTTAGCACACACAGCCATGGTTCAAATCCTTGGAGTGGTAGTAGGCTGCATATAGAATCATACCCCACAACTGTACAGATATGTCCAGAATGTCCATTAAATTGGCCCATATCTGCTGCCTGTCCCCCTGGGAAATCAGTGGGATGATCCCAGACATTTAGGCAGCAAACAAGAAATACAACTGATTGTCAGACATCTATATGAACAAACCTGTCACTCCAGCAACTTCCAAAAATGTTACGAGAGTAATAAACCAAGTGTGTCCCATCTACACCCCCATATTGTCAAGATGTGACCAGAGTGTGTACAGTAAGAGAGTGAGATGTATGTGCATAATACTAATGTGCAATCTGGTAATTTTTGTGGCAACATACAGGTAGTGCTAACAAACATTGCTCCCACGGGTCTGTCAGATACAAACACTGTGTCTAGAAATAAAAGATTGATATCCTGTACTGGTACTGTGTACTCTGTTATTGTATGGCGCTGCTAGTGTTGCAGTTGCTCTGAATAATAAGGTATCACTCATCACTGTCACCCACACTGTGGAAATCCTGTATAAAAGTGTTGAAATACAGGGTCAAAATGTAAAACCATAGGAGAATTATAGACAGAAATCAGATAAGAGATACACAGCAATATCTATATAGCACACACAACTGTGATGGGCAGTGTTTTAGTATTAGCAGACACAGTCATGGTCTGAATCCTGGAAGTGATAGTAGGCTGCATACAGAATCATACCCCACAACTGTACAGATATGTCCAAAATGTCCAGTAAATCAGCCCATATCTGCCGGCTGTCACCCTGTTCCCCTGGCATATCAGTGTGCTAATCAGGGGCGGCTCGTGGCATCGGGCTGCCGGACTGCAGCCCCCTCAAATTAAAAAAGAAAACAAAAAAAAAAAAGAAAACAAAAAAAAATTATTTTTTTAAATTTTCGCGGACTTCGCGCATGCGCAGTAGTCCCGACTACCGTCGGTCTATGCGCATGCTCAAGGCAGTCCGGCAGGACCCATAGAGGGATGCAAGGAGACATCTGTGCACTTTTAAAGTGCACAGACACGCTGAGAGGATACATCGCATCCGGGAGGGAGCTTGGGATCTCATCGTCGGGAAGGAGCTTTACTGGGATCTTGCGGGTCTTTGTGAGTATTGCGCAGGCAGGATATGGTATGGAGAACAGACAGGTAAGTGTATGGTGCATTTTACTTTATGTGTTGGTGCTTGTAACTGGAGTTGTGTATGTGTTTGCTGGTGCTTGTAACTGGAGGTGTGTTTGCTGGTGCTTGTAACTGGAGGGGGATGTGTGTGTGTGTGTGTGAAAATGCCCCAGGTGCTCAGGTAGGGAATACCTCAGGCTTGAACCCTGTACCCTGTATGCAGGTGTTAAAGACTTGAGTTCCCTACCCACCACCATTTGTAAAAAAATTGCAGATTTTTGCCTCATATTTGATCTGAGCTGTTCCTCATAATATCTGTGGTTTGTAAATATTGCAATGCTTGATATTTGATGGTGTAGTAGTAGCATTGTTGCCTCACAGCTGCAGGTTCTCAGGTTTGATTCTTGGCTGGGGTTCCTTCTTTGTGGGGTCCGTATCTTCTCCCTGTGTTTGTGTGGGTTTGCTTTTGTGTCCTCCCATGTTACAAAGACATGTCTGCATTATTTCTTCCTGGGCCTCTGCTGAAAATTGTTTTTTTGTTCCAAGTCAGACTGCCCTGATTAACAAATGTTAAATAAAATTGACAGGCATTTGAATTTCAGACTTCAGGTTTCTGAATGTTTAATTCCTCACAGATTTGATGGTGCAGTGGTAGTATTGTTGCCTCACAGCTATAGGTTTTCTGGTTTGATTCTTGGTTGGGGTGGCTTCTGTGTGGAGTCTGCATCTCCTCCCTGTGTTTGTGTGGATTTCCTCTGGTGCCCTGCCATTTTACAAAGACGTGTCTGCAGTATTAATTCCTGCGTCTCTGCTGAAAATTGTTTTTGTTCTGTCCGCAGTAAAATTGACCGGCATTTGAATTTCAGACTTCAGGTTTCTGAATGTTTAACTCCTTGCAGATTTGATGGTGCAGTGGTAGTATTGTTGCCTCACAGCTATAGGTTTTCTGGTTTGATTCTTGGTTGGGGTGGCTTCTGTGTGGAGTCTGCATCTCCTCCCTGTGTTTGTGTGGATTTCCTCTGGTGCCCTGCCATTTTACAAAGACGTGTCTGCAGTATTAATTCCTGCGTCTCTGCTGAAAATTGTTTTTGTTCTGTCCGCAATAAAATTGACCGGCATTTGAATATCAGACTTCAGGTTTCTGAATGTTTAATTCCTTGCAGATTTGATGGTGCAGTGGTAGTATTGTTGTCTCACAGCGATAGGTTTTCTGGTTTGATTCTTGGTTATGGTGACTTCTGTGTGGAGTCTGCATCTCCTCCTTGTGTTTGTGTGGATTTGCTCTGGTGCCCTGCCATTTTACAAAGATGTGTCTGCAGTATTAATCCCTGCGTCTCTGCTGAAAATTGTTTTTGTTCTGTCCGCAGTAAAATTGACCGGCATTTGAATTTCAGACTTCAGGTTTCTGAATGTTTATTTCCCTGCTGATTTGATGGTGCAGTGGTAGTATTGTTGCCTCACAGCTGTAGGTTTTCTGGTTTGATTCTTGGTTGGGGTGGCTTCTGTGTGGAGTCTGCATCTCCTCCCTGTGTTTGTGTGGATTTGCTCTGGTGCCCTGCCATTTTACAAAGATGTGTCTGCAGTATTAATCCCTGCGTCTCTGCTGAAAATTGTTTTTGTTCTGTCCGCAGTAAAATTGACCGGCATTTGAATTTCAGACTTCAGGTTTCTGAATGTTTAAATCCTTGCAGATTTGATGGTGCAGTGGTAGTATTGTTGCCTCACAGCTGTAGGTTTTCTGGTTTGATTCTTGGTTGGGGTGGCTTCTGTGTGGAGTCTGCATTTCCTCCCTGTGTTTGTGTGGATTTGCTCTGGTGCCCTGCCATTTTACAAAGACGTGTCTGCAGTATTAATCTCTGCGTCTCTGCTGAAAATTGTTTTTGTTCTGTCCGCAGTAAAATTGACCAGCATTTGAATTTCAGACTTCAGGTTTCTGAATGTTAAATTCCTTGCAGATTTGATGGTGCAGTGGTAGTATTGTTGCCTCACAGCTATAGGTTTTCTGGTTTGATTCTTGGTTGGGGTGTCTTCTGTGTAGAGTCTGCATCTCCTCACTGTGTTTGTGTGGATTTGCTCTAGTGCCCTGCCATTTTACAAAGACGTGTCTGCAGTATTAATCCCTGCGTCTCTGCTGAAAATTGTTTTTGTTCTGTCCGCAGTAAAATTGACCGGCATTTGAATTTCAGACTTCAGGTTTCTGAATGTTTAATTCCTTGCAGATTTGATGGTGCAGTGGTAGTATTGTTGCCTCACAGCTATAGGTTTTCTGGTTTGATTCTTGGTTGGGGTGGCTTTTGTGTAGAGTCTGCATCTCCTCCCTGTGTTTGTGTGGATTTGCTCTAGTGCCCTGCCATTTTACAAAGACGTGTCTGCAGTATTAATCCCTGCGTCTCTGCTGAAAATTGTTTTTGTTCTGTCCGCAGTAAAATTGACCGGCATTTGAATTTCAAACTTCATGTTCTTTAGAATACATAGTAGCACAACCTTTTTTTCTAGCAATTTTCTAAGTTTATAAGATGAATATTTTAAATTTGTCCCTATTTTTGGGACTGTATTCCCCCATTATTGGCTTCGTCCAGGTTTTGTGCTAAGGTTGACAGCTATGGCAAGAACTGAATTCACTGAATATGGACTGTAGAATTGTGCATATTTACTGATAAAGGTGCACTGTAGAATTGTGCATATTTACTGATAATGGTGGACTGTAGAATTGTGCATATTTACTAATAATGGTGGACTGTGGAATTGTGCATATTTACTAATAATGGTGGACTGTAGAATTGTGTATATTTACTAATAATGGTGGACTATGGAAGTCTGAGTAGACTTTTTTATGATAAATGTTCTCAACTGGGCAGTTTTGCCATTATGGGTGCATATGTTTTGTTTCATTGCTTACTGGAAAAATGTTCAAAACAAATTTAAAACACCCTCTAACAAGTGTACTGTATTGTACAAGGAATATAATTTTAGTACAATGAGGAAGGTGTATCAAAGAGCACATGTATGTTTCATATGCAAGGGGCCTATGATTCGAAAACAGCCCAAAATTAATCTTTATCTGCCACTGGCAAAATGTATTTTCTTTGAATGTGGGTTTCAATGCTGTTTCAATGAATGTGAGTTTCAAGGGCAGAGAAGTTTTAATGCTAAGTTTTCATTGTGAGACTGCATTGCTTTGTTTAACAGATGACTTAATGTTTGTGCTGTAAAATACAAAATAAAACTTTCAAATGAAGTCCAATCATTGAAGTAAAGCAGTATGCACATTAGTGTTTATGGTAAATGGAGTGAAATAGCCAAGTAATGGTTAATTGGAATGGCTGCAGAGGCTCCAGTTCAACCATTATTTTGTCAGGGGAGGGGAAGGGCAGCAAACTCAGACAGGCCCAGCTGAACTATACCTCCCAACTGTCCAGATTTTCAAAGAATGAATAGATTTTTGCTTCTTATTTTTGGTTTGTTGTTCATAAAATTTGTAGTTTTAATTCCTAAATGATTTGCCAGAAGTCACTAAATAATAAGTTTCAGACTTCATAACCTTCATAAAAATGCATGTTAAAGTAAGAGCCGTTCTATCAACTGTCTCAATTTATACAAGAGCAATTTTTAGTACTGTTTATATGTGCCCCCAATATATTTAGCCTTGTTCAGATTTGCTGCTCTAACAGGTTGAGAGGTACATGCAAATAAATTGCTTTATAGAATTAGGCATAGCCAACCTCTCAACTGTCCCCAATTTTTGGCTCAAAATGTTGCTCTTCCCCCTAATAATCCCTCCACAAAATAGCAATTTTGGAAGAAAACATGGAGGGTTTACAATTAAGAAATAACTGTAATAATCAAAGTTATAGATTACTTGAAATGCATGTAGATTCTTTTATTTTGTCAGCTGCTCAAGGTAGCAGTACTAATATTAAAGTGTCCCTTCTTTGACAGGTAGAAGCTGTATTGTGTGTCTTTTTTATATTTTTGCATCACATTGTTGGTCCATTTTTCATAAAATTGTGTTTTTTGGCAAATTAGTGACAAATCACTAAAGACTGAAGTTAGAAAATGACAGACATTTGAGTTTCAGATTTTATACCCTTCAGAAAATTCATACTAATGCAAGACCTATTCTATTATCTTTCTAAGTTTATTAGAGCAATATTTAAAAATTGTCCTTATTGTTGTGCCTTTGTCCCACTTCTGTGTATGGCTTTGTCCAGATTTCTTGCTCTTGAGGTTGAGAGGTATGACAAATGTGTCAGGGCCATCACAGTCAGCCAGAGAGATTTCAAATTGTGACATGCTTGTTGCACCCCACTCCCCATGTAGTGACTCTGGATGTGTCCAAGCAAGGCAAGGAGTAGTTGTATCTACCTTGGATGGGGAGGACACACTGCATAAGTACTACAGTGGCTTTTCATCTGTCCTTGATTTTGCAGAATGGTCTGGTTTCTGTCATATTTTTGTACTGTTGATTTATGCTTATTACTCAGATTTATGCTTATTACTCAAAGTGCCTGTTGCTCTGTGTTTAAGTAGCAATGCTTTAATGACCATAAGGTAAGCTTGTCTGACATCGTAAGATGCAAGTAAGCTTTAATAAGCATACTGTTAAAGAATTGCCAACATTGAAAGCCTTTCTGTTGTTGCCATGCAGAGAATACTTGACTAGATAATGTATAAGCCTTGGGTATTAAAGGACAGGATTCCATTATTTTAAAAAGCTCATTACACTTGTTGGAGACTTCCAGTCATCTCTACAGACTTTACCCATAAACTAAACAGAATACCAATCATGTGTGGTCCATAACCTGTACAGTAATCCTTTAAGCAATGTATCTTGAGCTTGTTTCTTGTTTGCTTTTCATTTTTTACTTTTATCATGTTTTCCCCATGAAACAAGTTGTCAGGCAGCAGGTCTTTTTTGGATAAGAAACATTTTTACAAGTGGGAGCATCACATAGATTTCTACTTTCAGCATGTTGCTTGGTACTTTAATAAAGCTGAATATATTATAATTAGAACTGCAGTGCAAGGAGAAGTGGTTTGAGTTGAGTGCTTCTGGTTTTCTTATACTTGATTTTGACTGGCATTCCAGTAATGTATTTAAAAAGTAATTTATTTTTTCATGCCTCACAACCTTTTGTTTCCATCTAGATATTAAGTAAGCTGTCATGCAGCCAATGCATTGAAATATTTTTATTCTTCTACACTTATTTTTGTCTTGATTGGACTTTCATAATGATGGTTTGCCACCCAGGGCAGCGTATTTAATTAAAGTTAGTTTTTTGTGGTTTTGTGCATAGCTCCTCCCCTTTGTGGTTGACCACACCCCTTCCCTTTGACCCCACCCATTCAGCGTCTCCTGCAGCCCCCCTGTGATTTGAAGTCACCAGCTGCCACTGGTGCTAATCTCTGACATGTAGGAAGCATTTTATGTCATATTACTGACTGCCAGGCCTGCACATATTTGGAAAGTGTCAATAAAAACAAACCTGTCATTGTACAATTCACTAAAGGTTTAAGAGGGCAATAGTCGAAATATGTTCCGGTTCACCTGTGGTCAAGACATGCCCAGAGTCTGTGTAAAAAGAGGTGGACAGGTATGTGCATAACATCAACCTGGAATCTGGGAGTATGTGTAGAAACAGTTAGTGTTAGCAAACAATTCCTGCACAGGTATACCAGGTAAAAGGTGTATACTGCAGGTAAAACCAGTTCATGTATATAGTTGTCGACAGCCATACCACTGTCCAAAGTAAGGCAATAGGGTAGTGTACTAATACTTGTAAGGTACAGATAACAGCACTGACTAGGAAAGTAATGCTAACTACAGGAATATACTAGTTGTTAACTGACATCCCCCCCCCACCATATCTGCAACAATAAACTAAATACCCAACTCAATTGGTATGTGCTAATTTAACTTTAATGTTGGGACATATGTCCTATTGTTTGGTAATTATTTAAATCTGTTTCTATGCATGTGCTATGCTGAAATAATCCCACATTGGTGGCATGGTGCCATCAATGTACCTGCATGCTGTTGTAATTACCACTGTGGTCCCATAAATACATGTGTTCTGTTTGCTATGCAGCTGTTCCATATCTGGTGTTTGGATTAATGGGAATATCGGTGCATGCTGCTATACCTAATCCAGGAATGTGTTGACTATTACTAACCCACATGTGTTGATAAAACTTATACACCATAGCACGTATGGGAATGTAGGTTCCAGCAAATCCACCTGTCCCACCTCAGCTGGCCATGGCACCGGGCACCAGCATGTCTGGGGCCCAACCCGGGACCTTCTCATCCATTGGTCCTGCACCACCTTTGGGTGCAACCACCTCAGGGGATGGGGCTCACTCCCGCTGGAGCGGGAGCGGACAGGAACCTGTCACCCGTCGCCAGGTCCGGGTCATGATGTGTAACGAGCTCAACAGGGAGGTTGGAGATCTGCTACGCCAGCTTGAGGGCTATGTGTCGCAACTAGAGGGTCAGCCTGGCTCTCTGACTCAGCCCCCAGCACAGCCACCTTCGGGGTTGTGAAGGTGCAGTGGTGACTGCCCATGGGTGAGGACCTCAGTCCCACTGTTTTCACTAGGGGGCTCATGGGCTTCCGATTTCCCAACACCCTCCCCATCAAGGTGTTTACCCCCCACGTGTCATATACTGCCCCTATATGTGTCTTGTTTGTCTTGTCTGTTAACCTACCCAACCTACCTCCTCAAATATATCTATTATTCCTCCCCAACATCTCACTCTCACCTAAAAAAAAAGGGCAATTTGTCCCCCCAAAAAATCTCACCCCATACATAGCTGTCCATTTCGCACGTGTCCACTGGACACATGTAATCTGGTCTAATGGGCTTAACAACATATTATTGTCCTCACCCTTCTCTCAGGGGTATGAGTGTACAAATCTATCTCCAAATTCAGTGTATATGCACAGCTGTTGCTTTAGAAGAAATGGGCAGCTATGGACCTTCCCTACACCCTTCTTGCACATCCCTAGCTATTTTCCCTACTGTATTTCCCTCTTCCTGCCCCTTTTTCACCACTTTCATATCAACCCTTTTTTTTTCTTTTAAAGAAATTAGCTCAGGGGTAAATGGGAGTAAGTACTTTTAAGCAGTAGTAAGCGGGTTTAAGCCTGTTTGCACAGGGATAAGCAATGCCTATACGGATTAAGCAATTTAGAAGCTAACTGAGTGTAAGAAACTGTAACTGGAAGTTAGCAGTGCTTACCTCCGTGAAATCCCATGCAGCCCCACTTACAACTGCTTAAAAGTGCCTTAATCACTCTGTATCCAACGGCTCTTGCTCTGCCCAGCAACAAAATAAACAGCCTCTGCAAGGCTCAAACTCAGGTCCCTAAACACCATAGCCAAAGTGATTTATCACTTAGCTACATCAGCGATACATAGCCCTGATGTTTTTACAAACACACCATCCAGCACAGGCATTCAGCAGTAGAGAAAATGTATTTAAACATGTAGATGTGTGTGTGTGTGTGTGTGTGTGTGTGTGTGTGTGTGTGTGTGTGTGTGTGTGTGTGTGTGTGTGTGTGTGTGTGTGTGTGTGTGTGTGTGTGTGGGTTCCCTTTAAATCATCGAATGTTCAGAACATCGAAGTTCTCATCATCGAGACCAGAACATCGATGTTCAGAACATCAAAGGTTTAAAGTGGAAGTGCCAGGTAAGTGAGATTGTGGAATGTTGGGTGTGTATGCAGGGCAGCAAGGTGCCCTGCATGTTGTGTGTGTGTGTGTGTGTGTGTGTGTGTGTGTGTGTGTGTGTGTGTGTGTGTGTGTGTGTGTGTGTGTGTGTGTGTGTGTGTGTGTGTGTGTGTGTGTGTGTGTGTGTGTGTGTGTGTGTGTGCCATCTGAGTGTTGGAATTGCATGTAGAGTAAGGGAAATCTCCCGTTTAGCTCTACCGCATATAGTGATTAATGGGAGATTTCCCTTACCCCACTGTAGTGCAATCTCAGAGTTGGAATATTAAAGTGGGGGGAGAGGTGTGGGGGGCACAGCATAACATAGTGTTTGTGATTTATTTATTTTATGGTTCATTTTGAATTTTCGATGTTCTGAACATCGATGTTCTGGTCAAGATGATCAGAACATCGATGTTCTGAACATTCGATTATTCAAAGTGAATCCATGTGTGTATGTATATATATATATATATATATATATATATATATATATATATATATATATATATGTTCATAGGTTCATAGGTAGGTACTAGGCTATCGGCCCAAGGGCCTAAGTAAGCCTAGCCAACAAAGTTCCCTGGCTTACGCCAACCCAAGAAAGTTAATTTCCTGTGCCCCTGTTGAGCAGAGCCACAGAAGTGATCCCCGGGGTATATTTCATATTTCCCATCAACTCATCAAGATTTTTCTTGAAGAGTGTTAATGAGGAACTTTGCTTCACATAGATGGGTAGCTTGTTCCAGTGTATAGAAAGTCTCCGGGACAGGAATCTATCCCTCCAGCAAGTCCTGTTTATTGTGGTGACAAGGTTTAGGTCCCTAAAGTGTGTAGCTTGGAGGGACTGGGATTTCTTTAGGTGTAGCATGACCAACAGCTCTAGGTTTGACATAGATTTATATGTTAGGCAGAGATCACCTCGAAGTAGGCGATATTCTACAGAGTAAAGCTGGAGTTTTTTGAGGCGATCAGTAAAGGGCATCTGTTTGAGGCCAGTAATTCTCTTTGTGAGGTACTTCTGTGGCCTTTCCAGCTGTTGCAGATGTCTTGTGAGGTACATTCCAAAAGGGGCATTGTCCTCTATAATGGGTCTAATGAGTGTCAAGTAGAGGGGAACAATGACCTCATTTTTCCTGGGTGAGAACCCTTTTGTGATGAGGTGTGCTATGTAGAAGGATTTCATGACTACTGTGGCAATGTGATTATCAAAGGAGAGACTACTGTCCACCTGGGTCCCAAGGTCTCTTACCACACATTCGGTGTTACGAAGACTGCCACCTATGTGGTATTTCATGGGTACAGAGTTTTTACCAAAGGGGATAACAATGCTCTTTTTGGCATTGAGCTTGAGGCCATGGCTCTGATACCAGGCATCTGTCTCAGTGAGGCCCTTCTGTAGGATGTCCACATCATTTAGAATCAGTGGCAATCTTGTTTTTATAGCTAGCTTTGGAGGATCTTATAAGAGATCTCAGCTTCTTGCTGAGGCTTACCAGGGAGCTCCTCCACTCATGGGATTTTACTATCATTTGCAACAATTTCTTCCTTCTGTTGTAGAGCTTGTTTATGGCAGGATACCACCAGATTGGCTTTCTTTTTTTGGAGGATAGCATCTTGGTTCTGTTTGGGATAGCACGATCCATGCACTCGTGTAAGTGCTTATAGAGTGCATTTGTGTAGGATTCAGCAGTCGTAACTGTATTGTCCATCTGCATGGGTGTCATGAAGTTCACCACTTCTGTCTTAAGAAGCATGAAGTTGGCTTTGGAGAAATTTTTTACCATGGTTTCCTTAATGGGGGGTGGGGGTGGGATGTTGATATCTAGGGTGATTAGCTTATGATTGGATCAGACCACCGAGGAGTTGACTTCAGGTGTGGAACACCGGTCACTCATGTTGGTAATAACTAGGTCTAGGATATTGTTGCCCCTGATGGGGGTGTGGATAAGTTGATCCAGGGCATTGGAATTTATGAATTCCAGAAACGCTAAGTGAAGGAGTTGGTACATGAGTAGTTTTCCCAATTAATGGTGGGGTAGTTGAAATTGCCTAATATTAGGGTATTTGCTTGAACCCTAATATTTTCCAGCATATCAAGAAAAGAGGAGTGGGAATCCTGGGGCATGGTGGGTGATCTGTAGCAAGCTACAATTTGGATTGCAGTTTTGCCCAGAGTTAGTTGCACTTGGGTAACCTTGGCTGCATTATGCTGAGCAACTAGCCTGGAGGTGTGGATATCCTTAATGAATATGGACACACCTCCACCTTTGGTGTTCCAGTCCAGGTTAGATAGCTGAAAAGTGTGGTATGAGTTATAGCCTGGTAATGTAGGAGTGCTCTCTGGAGCCTTGAACCAGGTCTCAGTCACTGCACAGACATCAATGATCTCCATTTTAAGGACTGCCTCAAGTGAGTGCATTTTGAGATTTAGACTTCTAGCATTGAGTGCATTACCCTCAGTTTTTGTTTACCTGTTCCTGTTATGTTGGTGAATTTGTCATTTAAACCTTGCCTAAAAAAGGCACTATAGAGCCGGCAAGAGCCTTTGTCAGTATCTGTAATCCCAGGGGTGAGAGGTGCAGGCCATTTCTGGCAAAGCATTGTGGTCTGTCGACCATGTTGTCCCAGGCAGACAGATACTGGATCCCCTTAGAATGACACCAGAAGCTTAGCCAATTGTTGAAGTCAATCATTTTGTCCTTCTACTGCAGTATCATTCTGGGCGATGGCAGGATGCTACTCAGGGCTAAGGTCATACCTGCCTGGGCTACAAGATCGCAGAGTTCTTCCATGTCTCTTTTCATGTAGTCCAGGTAGGTACGTCTCAGGTTGTTCACACCAACCAACAATCACAGAGTCATATTTGTACTTGTTGTGGAGTGACCTGAGTGAGTGGGTTATGTGGTGGATCCTGGCACCCGACAGGCAGCTGACAGTGACTTTCTCCTTGTTTAGTCTGGTGAGTGAGGACATCAGTGTGCTTGACTATAGAGTCACCTATGACTAGTGTGTTGGGTACGTTGTTTTGCCTTATGAGCTGTGGTTGAGTGGCACACTGAGTCTGTGGGCTATGTGTCATCTGGGTTGTGTTGGTGGTCAGAGATTGCTTGCGTTTCTGCTTTGGAGGACTCTGTTGCTTGAGCAGATTATTATTGAGAGCCTCCGCAAATGTTTTTGTTTTTCTATGTGTGGATTTTGGTGATGTAGGTTTAGTGGGACTATGTGATGAGTGTGGTGTGGTGCAAGTGTTTACCTTCACCTATTGACTATCAAGTTCAATCCTGGTTGGAGAGAGCTTTACCTCCAGTTCTGCTAGATAAGTGCATCTCTCCCAGGTTGTAGTGTTGGGTGGTAGGAGGAGAGGGTTGTCTGTGTACATGAGAAAATTGCCTCAAGATGCCCAAATTATTCAGATAGACAAGAGTGAACACTGGGAGATGACCCTTGGACTTGCCTGAATAAAAAATATTTTCATCTAGACAAGTGAGGACAATGAGTACAAGGGCTGTTTTTCTCTAAGCAAGTGAGAAAAGTAAGTACCAAAACTGTTTTCCTCTAGGTAATGAGGAAGGGTGAGTGCTGTAGTAATTTGTAGTTTATTTAGTGCTTACAACAAGTTCTGAACAAGTGCTGAGCACGGATAAGCAAATTCAAGTGCTAAAACTAAGAATCTGTATCTGGATCTCATTGTAGATAGGCTACCTAGTGCTTAAAACTCCCACTGATAAGCTAGAAGGCTTCCCTCCAACACAGAAAGGCTTGGAGGCACAGAAGATTACAAACAGCCCTGGATAAAGCAAATCTGTATCTGGACTAAACTAGTTACAGGGAAGGTGAGAAGCAAATACAAATGCAGGCTTTTAAACCAGAAAGTTGAAAGAGATGGAAAAACTGCCCAAACGGCCAATAAACTACAATATCTAAACCAGAAACCACTATAGTGATAGATAGGCTACCTCGTGCTTACCACTCCCACTGTTAAGCTAAAAGGCTTCCCTCCAACACAGAAAGGCTTGGGGCACATAAGCTGACAAAAAGTCCTGGATACAGCAAATCTGTATCTGGGTTAGACTACTTACAGGAAAGGCAGAAAACAAACTTAGGATTGTTTATATATATATATTATTTTATTTAATTTTTTTTTTTAGTTAAGTGGGTTGGCTTTCTCACAAAGTTCTCTCTGTATTAGAAAGAATGAGCTAAAGACAGTAGCAAAAACACTTTAAAGGAAAACTCCGTACTCAACCACATATAAACTCAACCGTAAGTTTTCTTGTATCCCTGTAAAATCAGGCTAGCCATGTGCAGTTAACATAATGCACTAAAAAAATTTTCGTTTCTACTTTTCACCACTTCCCTAGCGTAGGGCAGAAAAGCCCATCCCCCATTCTGTTGTATTGCATCCCTTCAGATGGAATTTGTCTCCACCTTTGTGACGTACATTCGACATATTCATATCAGTAGTTCTGTCTCCTGATGTCCCGCCCACATTGTGAGATAGGCATTATCGAGTTTTGGCCGCTTAACAGCTGCTATAAATCAGTGGAACTCTTTAATAACTACTGTTTCTGTCAGGAGTAAAAACTGTATCGGAGCAAGTACTTCCTCCGGTGAAACTGCAGCCAAAGTGTTTCCAAATAGACAAGCTGCTATTACTGATTTGGCAAGTACATTGCATTTTTTAAACTGCTGACAAATCAGTCCATGGTGTTCTTCCCCAAATGCATTATGAATAATTTTTTTACTTTTTCGCTGTTTCCTGTTTCCAAATGCATAAATGTACACAGTAATGGTCCCCAAACACCCTGCTCCAGTAAATGTGTGTGCATATAAGTGCATTACTGTTTCTGCCTGTTTGTGTATAAGTGAATGCATGCATGAAATGCAGAATTTGTGTGTGTGTATGTATGTGTGTGTGTGTGTGTGTGTGTGTGTGTGTGTGTGTGTGTGTGTGTGTGTGTGTGTGTGTGTGAATGCAGAATGGACTGTTTCTGTGTGTATGACAGAGTGAGTATTGAGATCCAGTATGAGACAACGAGGCATGATCATTGAGTGATTATTTTACACTCCCTAAGCAGCGGTTTTGCTGTTTACTGAGTGTAAAATACAAATGCAACAAACAAAAATAAATTTCTGTGAGTGTCAGCGCTTGTGAATGAATTCTGCCTACATGAAAGCAGAAAAGGTGTGTGTGTGTGTGTGTGTGTGTGTGTGTGTGCGTGTGCGTGTGTGCGTGTGTGCATGTGTGCGTGTGTGCGTGTGTGCGTGTGTGTGTGTGTGTGTGAAAGAGACAGAGAAAAACATACACGGAGTGAAGTCTGAGTGATGTGATCGATAGCAGCAGCAGCTAAGAGGAATGCTTACCTCCTCACTGTGCCTTTCAAACCTGTCCAGGCACTCGATCACGACTGAGCCACAAATAAGGGGGGGTGGGGGTTTACAGCTACTGAAATAAGACCAGTTGTTAATCCATCTTAGGGTGCCAGCAAGAGGAACATCACTTTTTTTTTTTTATTTCCAATACATGATGGAGTAGGGGATGTAAAGCTAACCGTAATAAGCCGATCGCTTACAGTGTATCGATCTGCTTATTACTGTGGAGTCCGTTTTTTTTTTTTTTTACCTTTTTATGTGTGAAAGCAGAATGTCTGTGTCTATGACAGAGTTAGCGATGCATGAGAAAATGAACAGTGCGTGCGAGAAATGCAATATGTATGTCTGTGTGAGTGTAGAAAAGTCTCTGTATGCGTGGATGACAGTGAACAATGCATGAGAGAATGAACTGTCTGAGCATGAGAGCAGGATTTCTGTGTGTGTGAATGTAGCAATGGCTTTTTATGCGTGTGTGTGAGAGAGAGAGTGGGCGATGCTTGAGATACTGAACAGTGCATGTGTGAAAGAAGAATGTCTCGTGTGTGTTTGTGTGTGTGTGTTTGTGTGTGTTTGTGTGCGTGTGTGTGTGTGTGTGTGTGTGTGTGTGTGTGTGTGTGTGTGTGTGTGTGTGTGTGTGTGTGTGAATGCTGAACAGACTGTGCTTGTGAGTGTATGACAGAGAATATTGCGGATGCATGTGAAAATGAGTGTCTGAAAGCAGGGTGTGTGCATGTGTCTGTGTGTATCAGAGATGGGGGGGTGTGATATGCAGCTGGTCACCAGTTCAGTGTGTCATACGAGCATTCCCTTTTTTTTTTTTTTTTTTAAATTTGCTTATTAGTGTTAGCCTTTAACTAAAATTGAATGTGCCACTGCAACTAAGAGCAGCGGGATATAGATCAAGCTGTAATACGCCGATCAGTTACAATATATCGATCGGCTCATTACAGTGAAGTTGTGTTTTTTTTTTCCACAGGCGCTTGCTGAGGGGGTGTGGTGCTGCATCATAGCCATACCTGTCAGACTCTTAGAACAACAAATCTGGACAGTGCCACAAATAATGGGGGACAAAACTTAAAAATGTGATAGAACAACAGATTTTACATTACCAAGAATTTTCTAAAGGGTAGGCAGTCTGAAACTTAAATGTTTGTCCTTATTTTTTGGACTTCGACCTTCAGTGAATTCCTTCTGCAGTTCGTATGGGATTACATGTATTGCTAACCTATCTCACTACATTTTGAGACTCTTTCTATAGCACCCATTGCTCCTACTACTGTTGGAATAGTCTGTGTATTTTTCATCCACATTATTCCTGTTTATACCTGCAAATACTGATATTTTATAACTTTGGGCCTCTTTGTATGCAAGATACTGTAGTCACTGGGTGTAGAGATTTCAATGATCAATGCTGCTTTTGTCTTCTCTTCAAGGACCACTGCATCTAGCTGTCTACCATCTATTTTTTAACTGTTAGTAATGGGTGATGCAATACCATGTCTTCTTCTTCTTTTGGCTTTTCCCGGTTAGGGGTCGCCACAGCGGATCACCTGTCCGCTCATGATTTTTACAGTGTTGAGTTGCCAGCCAAATGCCCAAACTTACACAGAAGGCACACTCATGCACACACTCACACCTAGGGCAAATTTAGAGTGTCCAATCCACCTACAGCATGTCTTTGGTATGTGGGAGGAAACCAGAGAACCCAGAGGAAACCCACGTGACCACAGAGTGGACATGCAGAATCCACACAGAAGGCATCCCAGCAGAGGATCTAACCGGAGAACCTCTTGCTGTGAAGCATTAATGCTAACCGCTTCACCACCATGGCCACCCATACCATATACCATGCCATACCAATACACAATACCATGTACACTTCATTATTTTCTGTGCTGCTTTGTGGATAATATTTCTTGTTTTTTTTTCAGCCACTTCAATACCATCATATTTACACAATCCCCAGTGCAACAGTCTTGCCTCATTATTATGCTTTTCCGTATACAGTCCTTCTGCATTTACATTCATAGGTCCATAGGTAGGTACTAGGCTAGTGGCCCTAGGGCCTATATAAGCCTAGCCAAATGGTACCCTGGCTTTTTTAGTTACTTTTTTCATTTAGTGTCCTTCTAAACATTAAAGCACATAGCTCACTTTACATCATTACAGTCCATCCACAAGTTTAACAAAGTCAACAACTCCTCCCTATTTCAGACACTTTCTTGCAAAGCCATATTTCACAGATGTGATTGATACTTTATAATCACCCATTTAGTCATTATTTGTCAGTGTAGCTGGTCTTCTTTCTATCTCCATCTACCAACACAAGATTCTAATTCAAGTCCACAGTACTTCTGATTCTAACATACAACTCCTATGCTTTTTTCTGTCTCTCAAGCATTTTCCTTTGGAACACTGAAAGAGGTTTCACTGGCAAAGTCTCTCTATAAACTTTACTGTCAGAAGAATGAGATGCAGGGTACCCTTCTGCTTGCTGGCTCACTTTCTTTAGATAAACTTTTGTATTTCCTCCTTAACCTGTTCTGCACTGAAAAATGTGTTTGATCCTCCAGGAAAAATATGTTGAAGAGAGCTGGATAAAGCAACTTGAATCTCACACTGGCCGCTTGGATACCTTTGCTTCTCTTCTGCCTGGTGCACAGTGAATAAATATTTTCTAAGAACACTCTGCTGCCTGAAATTTTTAATACTTTCCCCCTCTGACACAATGTTGACAGAATCAGCACTTTTATGATGATATAAGTGCATCTTTACTAATACAGGTGTTGGTTGCCTTCTCATGGCCAGATTTGGAACATATACGCAGGGTGCCCTTTCAGCTTACAAATCCTGCTGTGGAACCCCAGTCCAGCTGCTTATTTGTGCTTTCCCTGGTACAGCAGAAAATCACAGGGTTTCTCTTCACTCTCTGTCTTTAACTATTTTTTAACCACTGTACATTAGAAGCCTCATACTCAGCCACCTTTTTCTTCATTTCAACCTCTGATTTTTACAGTTTTATCAGTTCAGCCGAACAGCTAGTTAACGTTTCTTGTATTATTTCTAGCTATTTGTTATTGGAGTTGATATATTCCTTCAATGTTCATTTATTTTAATCATCTCAGAGTACATTCAGTTTATTTTTTCCTCTAAATTACTAGAAATCATCTCTTGAACCAAAGCTGAAGCTTGAATTGCCTTTGGTTGAACAGCTGCATAATCCTTCTCAGACCTTGTTTTTCTCTTTGTCCTGATTCATTTTCTTTCAGGTTTTCCAAATTTCTTCTTTGATGGCATCCAGTTTGTGTACATACTTGCCAGTAACTGAATTTTACCACAACCCCTACCAAAAAAAAGAAAAAAGAAGTTTCAATGGCACTCCTTTTTCTCAATTTCTGTTTTCACACTGGAAGAGCTAAAGTTAAGCTCTTGATCAGTGTGCAGCTATCTTGGAAGCCCAGTACTGGCAAGGTGTTAATGGCTTCCTGGCCCAGCTGCTTTGCACTTCTACAATTACATGATTTCTTTTTCTGCAGGCTCCACACAACAATTTGCAAAACTTTAAAGCCACACAAAGTGAGACCACACCAACAAAATTCACCTTCTCGCATTTCTCTATCACAGAACTCAAACTCTGACCTAACCAGCTGTGACATTACAGATGTCATTCGATGCAAGCCATCAGCTTTCCAAGATGGTGGCAAGATTTCTTTTTTTTTTTTTTTTGCTTCGAGCCTCTGTCCTCGTATCATTAAAAGGTCTGTAATTCTTCCAATTTAACAATCCCCGTTATAAATTCACTTAAGGTACTGCATTAAGATGGACTCAGGGGATACCACCCCCATGGTCAATTTACTGTTACCCATCCAGTCCTCCACATAGTGTTTGAAGAGGGCCAAGGTGGTGTTCTTTGACGTGACATGGGAGTCCATTCATAACCTCTGTGAGACAAATCTAGACAAGGTCGGACATTCTCCTATTTTTAGTTTTAGAAATAATAAATCCCTTAAACAACATCTATGTCATGGTGAATTATCTAGAATTATTATTAGATCCAATCGGCATGGTACTTTTCCATGCAGGAATTGCAGTGCTTGTCAATTTATATATAGCAAAAATAAATATGTACATCCTACTAGGACGTTTTCTTTGTACACTAATCAGTACACTGATTGCAGATCTACAGATGTGGTCTATTATTGTTTTTGTGTACAATGTCCTGCTTTTTATGTAGGAAAAACAAATAGAATGCTTAAAGATCATATTCTAGACCACCTAAGAGATATTAGTAATAATAAACCATCAAATGCTCTAGCCAATCATGTTATGTCCAATGGTCGTTCTCATTCCTTTAAGTTCTTTGTTCTACAACATATTCATAGAAACCCCAGAGGTGGTGACATTGAGAATATCACAGAGGGACATGAACAGAAGTGGATTTTGAAACTTAATGC